>NC_046172.1:67331547-67362126 GCF_011064425.1 Rattus rattus
CGGGAGCCCAGAGGCCTTATACAGTTTCCTCTTGGGCCAGGGATGTGGGCAGGGGTGGGCAGTGTTGGTGGTCTCTTCTGCTCTGCAGCCTCAGGAGTGCCCACCTGACCAGGCGGTAAGGTATCTCTCCCACGGGTTCTGGGAGCAGAGAGCTGCTGCGGGCCGGGATCCGCGGGTGTGGGAAGAATCAACTTTTTACAATTCCTCTAAGATAAGTCAAATGGGACAAAAAGACAAGCTGAGTAAAGTCATAAAGCTATTCTAAAATATGTTGAACACGATAAAGTGACTGTTAGTTGAATCTTCCATAATTGAGATGACAAATTTGTTTCTAGAGAACAGGAAAGACAATGTTGTAGTCTAATATTTGATACATAGAAGTGTTGATAAGTGCTTTCAAAAAATGCTTAAATGTCTTATGCACTGCTGGTGTGAAGGTAACCTACTTTATTCACTGTGGAAGTCTGAATATATGACATGAAATATAAATAAAACTACCTAAATGGAAAATAATGACTACTCAAAGGGGAAATAAATATGAAAAGGGAGGTTAAATGGATATTGGGGAAATAGTATCACATATAATATTTAATATCCAGCAACATTAATTAGTTTTCAAAATACATATGGTATTCTTCTGCATCCTGCACAAAAGAAAAAATACCAGCAAGCAGGGATCTAGGTTATACCAAAAGGGAACTTGTGTCTTTATTTCTAGTTCTTAAAATTTAAGAAAAGTATTCGAATCACTTGTCTGTGATATATAGATAACACAGTGTGCTTCTTGAGATTTTGGTGGTGTAATTGGAAATCTGAATTTTTCTGGAACCTGTGATCAGCAATTGCAAGTTTTCTGGTATCTTATTATATTATTCAATCTTCTTGTAAGGCACAAAATTTCCTTTTTATCTCTACAACTCAGAAAAGAGTGAATCAAATTTTAACATGTAGCACACTTTACTGATGTATTAAGAAAATGATAGAGGCTTATATCATTCAAAATTAGACAACATAAATTGAGCATTAATCAACCTTCTTTTTAAAAACCCTTAATTATTTCATCTACTTCATGTCTAGCTTCATCCATGTAACCATTTCCCCTACTTTTTCAATATCCTTATCTTGCTCATCAGTTTAATTAAAAGGATCATTTATCTAGTTTTGCCTAACATTCCAGCTCTTAACATAAAAATCTCAAGCTCTGTTTAGATCACTACACAAATACCTACTAAATTTTCTCCTTCACAGATATTATCTACACAACATCTGCTCTTTCCCCTAACTCCATGAAAATAGAGATATTTATTTGTCAACTAACTTGTCAGTCCCCAAACAATCCCATATGTTTTTATGTTAATTACCTAATGGTACAAACAAATATAGAAGCTTAAAATATTAGCTGTCATCTCATATGAAGTTATAATTCTGGCTTCAGGTCCTATAAGAATGTAGTCAAAATGTGTCTGGAGTGCCACGACCTGGAGTTAGCATATGTACTTAAAAGCTCACTTAGGTCGTTGTTATAATACTTGGGTTCATTGAATCCTTAATAACAAGTAATTATAATTCCTTACCATATAAACTTCTCTGTAAATACTGTTCTGTCCTATGACGAAAAATTTAGAGAAGGTGATCTTTGATAGAGAAGGTGATTTGAGAAAGAATACTATTAAGCCACATTAACCTTTATTATATGATTTTGGAGTTTCTGTGCCATTACTTCTTCCCAAAGTTGGCTCCATAAACATGCATTTTTGGGAATAAAAGCCTAAAGCCGCATGCCTAAATAATAGAGAAATTGAGCTTTTAATATATTAAAATATAAATAATTTTCAATTCTTCCATAACATGTCTCCTCTGTTCATATTCTTATTTGTTGTTTTATGTTCCAAGGTTAAAACAAAAGCTATTAATGGGATTTCAGTCTAACTTTTGTTATGCTATTTAATATAATAGTAGGTCAAAGTACAAATTTAAGTATCAGAGGATTTAAGACATTTATATAATCACAAAACTACAGAAATTATTATTGAGGATGCTTTCCCCTGGCCAGAAGAAACAAATAATTCAAGCTTGAGAAGTTGAAAAGAGAAAGGAAAGCTGCTCGTCTACAAAGCGATCTTGAAGAGAGATATAATTAATGGAAATATTTGTAGGTCAACTGCAGAGTACAAATCTTCAATATACATATATACACACACACTAGCTCATGAATGTTGTCTATGACCTTTCTTATCATCCTAGTCACTGGAATTGCATACTGTGGACAGTGGGAAAGTTCAGCCAAAAGTCTTCTTTTCCTACAGATTCCCTTCAACTTAGGTGGGATCAACCACATAGGTGACAGTGTCTTAAGTATACATTAGAAACAAGAATTGCATGTGACCAAGGAGTCTTAAACCAGTTGATTTGTGAAATTGTCATGGTGCTGGATGCCAGCACCTTTTCCAACTGAAATACCATGTTCCACACATGGAAACCCCACCTATGTTTCTAGACCACTACTAGATGCAAAAATTGAAAAAGTTCCTAGTAGAAAGTAAGAGAAATAAGAGTTCAAATAGGTACGTAGAAGGGAAGAAAGGGGATAGAAAGAGGCCAATAATCTATCCTAGAGTGGCAGAACAAAAACAGGAGATGGGTTTCAATGTCTGTTACCCCACTGGACTATACTTACAAAATACAGCCTTAGAGTTAAATTATGAGGAAATTTAAGGCAGTGGTTACAAAGAATAAAACTCCAAATGCAGTGCTATTTTGAGCACTTGTCCCTATATAATTTTATTGACTAACTGTAAGTCTTTTGTCTCTTTTATGATGTGTTTATCCAGATGAGCTCTGCTCCAGCTCTGCTGGAAACTGTGAGTACTAGGGATGAGTATATTAGGATTTTTAAGCTTCCTTGACTCTGCTCACTCCACACTAGGCTAGGTTAAGCATCTTATGCTTACTCCTATGATAATCCTTAATCCAATATATTTTAATTGTTTATATTTTCCCTTCTCTCTCCTTCAACCAGAATGTGAACTCATTGGGGGCTGGAACTATAAATTATTTATTTTTGTGTTCTCTGCACCAGCAGTCTGTCTGATATAGTATGAAGGATTAATGTTAATGAATTAATTTCCTCTGTAATATATTTTGACTGCAATATAATCAGTCTCTACAATAACATGCTGAAAAAGTCTGAAATTTTAAACAAAAAAAGTTGTAGAAAAGTAAAAATATATTTGAGACAAAACATGGCTACGATTCATTATGTAAGAAGCTTTAACTGAGGTCGCAAGGGTTGTTCTCTTCATTCAAAACCACAGTTTCTGTGTACATAGCAGGATAAGTATCCCCAGAATTCAACGCCTTCAAATGAGTAATAAGTTAGGAAACAGAAGAAAAGCAGTCAGATATCAGAAGACTGTTGATGGGGTAGAATCTTAACCAGCTGAGGAACAGAAATCATTCTTCTTATTACTTATCAAGTCACCAGGCCAAATTGCCAATTCTGAATAAGAATTTGAAGGAAAATAGAAACAGATGTTAAAGGAGAAAAGTGCTATTTAAACTGGCACGGAAAACTATGGAGGGAAAGGTCATGAATTTGCCGAGCAATTGCTGTGTAAAATGTCTTCATAAGGCCAAGAATTTCTTTTTCTCAAGTAATATTAATCACTCTCTTAAATATTTCATTTCATATTATTCTCTTTTTTTGATTGTCACTTAATAATTGTCCAAATTTATTAGGTATTATATAATGTTTTGACTCTCACATATGACATAATAGTTAACTCAGTTATTTACATAACTACCACTTGGAACATTTATCACTTCCTTTTCTCCATTATTTATTCATTTTACTTCCCAATCACAGTCATCTCCCCTCCTCCCAGTCCCCCCTCACACAGCTACTCCCACAACCCCCATCTCCTCTTCTAAGAAGGGAGAAGCCCTCCTGGGTATCACCACACCCTGGCAAATCAAGTCACTGCAAGACCAGGCACATCCTTTACCACTGAGGACAGATAAGATAGGTCAGTTAGGGGAATCAAGATCCACAAGCAGGCAACACAGGCAGGGTTAGCCTCATGAAGAACACACACACACACACACACACACACACACACATATTGGGGGGGTAGATCCAGCCCTTGTATGCTCTATGGTTAGCGATTCTGTCTCTGGGAGCCCCCAAGTGTCCATGTTAGTTGATACTGTCGGTTTTCCTGTGGAGTCCCTATCATTTCCAGGCCACTCAATACTTCACCCAAGTCTTCCACAAGACACCTAGAGTTCCATCTAATCTTTGGCAGTGGTCTTTATATGTTTTCATTGTCTCCTGGGTGGAGCCTCTCAGAGGACAGTTATGCTAAACCCCTGACTGCATGCATAACAGAGTATCATAATAATGTCAGGGGTTGATTCTTGCCCATTGGATGACTAACAGGTTGCTCTACTCATTGATTATCCATTTCTTCTGTTTCTGCTTCATCTTTGTCCCTGCACATCTTGTAGACAGGACAAACTTTGGATAGAAGTTTTTGTGGGTGGATTAGTGTACTTATCCTCCATTGGGAGTCCTGCTTGGCTGAAGGACTCCAAATTCCCCACTTTCAGGAGTCTCAGCTAGAGTCACACTCATAGACTCACTGAGGTTTCCTCTTGTTCCAGGTCTCTGGCACATCCTGGAGATGCGTTCTCCCACATGCCTGCACTGATTTCTTTTCTATTTATCTCCAGCTTTCCCCACAAATAATCCCCCCTGCCGCATTCCCTCTCCATCCCCTCTCCTGCCTGTTTCTCTCCTCCCTTAACCTCCAAGGTCTATTTTATTTCCCCTTCTGAGTAAAATTCAAGCATCCTCCCTTGGGTCCTCCAAAATTCAAAGTCCATGTGGATATAAGACCTCAACATAAAAACAAGAGAGTGGGGAATAGCCTTTGAACACATTGATAGAGGAGACAACTTCATGAACATAATACCCATAGCTAAAGCACTACGATCAACAATTAACAAGTGGAACTTCATGAAACTGAAAAGCTTCAGGCAAAGGACACATTTAGTAGGACAAAATAACAGCCTATAGAATGGGAAAACTTCTTCACAAACCCTACACCAGAGGGCTAATATCCAAAATATATTAAAAAATCAACGAGTTCGACACCAACAACCCAATTAACCCAATTAAAAAATGGAGTTCAGAGCTAAACAGAATTCTCAACAAAGGAATCTCAAATAACAGAGACACACCTAAAGAAATGTTCAATGTCCTTAGTTATCAGGGAAATGGAAATCAAAACTACCCTGTCATTCCACCTTACACTAATCGGAATGGCTAAGGTCAAAAACTCATGTGACAGCACATGTTGACAAGGATGTGGAGAAAACAGAACACTACTCCATTGTTGGGGGAATAGCAAACTTGTACAATCACTCTGGAAATCAATCTGGTGATTCCTCAGAAAATTGGAAATATTTCTACCTGAAGACCCAGCTATATCACTCCTGGGCAAATACTCAAAAGATGCTCCACAATCCCACAAGGACACATGCTCCACTGTGTTCATAGCAGACTTATTTAATGGCCAGAAGCTAGAAAGAACCCAAATGTCCCTCAATTAAAGAATGAATAAAGAGACTGTGGTACCTCTACACAATGGAATGCTATTCAGCTATTAAAGACAAAGACATCATGAATTTTCCAGGTAAATAGATAGAACTAGAAAATATTCTCCTGACTGAGGTAAACCAGATCCAAAAGGGCGTGCATGGTAAGTACTCTCTTATAAGTGGATATTAGCTATAAATCTCTGAATAACTTTCATCACTTCTTTATGGTAAGTTCAAACTCTACTTTTAAAATGCAATTCTGAGATATTAATACATATCTTGTTAGTATATCTGATCTGTGAATAAAACACTAGTTTGAAAATGTACATAAGGCTTGATAAATCAGGGTAAATGACAGGACAGAGAAAGAGATGGGTTTTTTTGTGTGTGTTTTTTAAAAATTTTATTGTTTCTTTTATTTACTTACGTTTCAATTGTTATCCTCCTTAGATTCCCCTCTACAAGTCCCCTATAACAACCCTGTTTCCATGAGGGTGCTCCCCCACCAGCTTACCTACTCCTACCTCAGCACCCTAGCATTCCCCTATCCTGGGTCTTCAAACCACCACAGGAACAAGGGCCTTTCCTCCCATTGATGCCCCCAACAAGGCCATCCTCTGCTACATATGCAGCTAGAGTCATGGTTCTGTCCATGTGTACTCTTTGGATGATGATTTAGTCCCTGGGAGTTTTGGTTGGTTGATATTGTTGTTCTTATGGGGTTGCAAATCCCTGGAGCTCCTTCAGTCCTTTCTCTTACTCCTCCAATGGGGACCCAGTTCTCAGTTCAATGGTTGGCTGCAAGCCTCTGCCTCTTTATTTGTCAGGCTCTGGCAAAGCCTCTCAGGTGACAGCTATACCAGGTTCCTGTGGGTAAGCATTTCTTGGTATCAACAATAGTGTCTTGGTTTGGTATCTGCAAATGGGATAGATCCCTAGCAGTGGCAGTCTCTGAATGGACTTTTCTTCAGTTTCTGCTCCACTCTTTGTCCCTGCATTTTCTTTTGACAGGAGGAATTCTGGGTTAATATTTTTGAACTGGCTGGGTGGCCCCATCCCTCACCAGCAGCCATGCCTTTCCACTGGATATGGTCTTTACAGGTTCTTTCTCCCCTTTGTTGGGTATTTCAGCTAATGTTTTCCCTGTTGTGTCCTGGGAACCTCTTGGGTCCCTGGATTCTGGGTCTTTCTAGTGGCTACTCCCAGTTGCCCCTCCCTCACTGCTACACACCTACTTTCAAATTCCTGTCCCTCTGTACTTCTCCCCATCTCCTCCCATATTTAATTATATCTAAGGGCAAGTTCTCTGCAAAAACCTCCCTTGAGATCCAAAGATCTGGAGTAAGCCTTATTGATTAACTTTCTAACATCGTTTTCCCCTTTCTACAATTCTAATCTTCTTCCAGTATCAATCTTCAACCCAAACAGTTTCAGTGAAAATTCATCCAACCTCTGCTTCCATTTCAGTCTCAATCTCAGTAGCAGGGCTAGGAAAAGTTTGCCTATGGATATTATCTCTCTTGTGTGAAGGCAATTACAGCTGTTATGACTACATTAGTGCAGTGGTCCTGTCATTTCCAGAAGACAAGTTTGCTCAGGTCCTACCCGCCCACCACCCACCCAACCCCTGTGTATCTATGCTGCATTAACTGCTTAGCCCTACTCACATTGCCCTGTCAGCAGCAGCATGCATTCCTTGCACAGGCAGCTTTCTATTTTAATATTCCTTAAACAGCTCAATGTCTAGGTCACTCCCAATCTTCCACATTGTTAATGTCTCCCCTTCTGAATTATTACTTACCAAAGTCTATAGTCCATCTTTGCTAACCTAGACCTAAATGGAGAGGCCTCCTGGGTCTGCTCTTCCCCAGCTCTTACGTGGTTGTATGTTCTCCCTTCTCCGGCTCGCAAATGCGATCCTTTTGCTTCCCAGTATTCTGGTTCTAAATCTGTCCTCTTCTCTGGCTTCCCTTGCCCTAGAAATCTCAAGTCTCCCTCTGTCTACCTTCCCAGCCATTAGCTGCTGGCAACTTTATTTGCCAATCACAAACAGCTGGGGGCAGAGACCCTCTAAATCTCATATGTGGGAATCTCATGCACTTTGGGAACCCATAATGCACACATTAAAACAAATCCACTACATAGCTCTGTGTGTGTGTGTGTGTTTGTGTGTGTGTGTGTGTGTATGTGTGAAACATAAACAATTAGGTTCCTATAGATTTTCCCAAACATCTTTAGTGTTAGGTATTTGCCCCCCCCACTTCCATGTCTGTATCTACTTCATAAATATAATTTTTCATTGAAATAATTATGTCATTTCAAGAAATGGATGGAAACCAAGAAATTACCATGTAAATCATGGCATGCTTGACTTAAAAAAAATCACATTTTTCACATATATGTGAAAGATGTGTGTATGTATGAGAGAGAGATGACAGACAGACAGACATATAGTTAGAAGAAAGAATATTTGTAAAGAGAAAGGAGACCAGCTGAATGGGTTAGGAAAGAGGGGCAGATGGAAATAGAGATGGAGAGGGGAAGGGAAATAGGGATGGAGATGGAGATTGAGAAAGAGAGGAGTTTGGGCTAATATTTGCAAGTTATATTATACATGTATGTGTAAATGTACAGAAACCCAAAATGTTGCACAACATGTAACAAAAATTAAATGTGTTAGACTGTAACTAACGAAAAATGTAGTGAAGGTAAGGAAATGGAATAAATGAAGGAAGGAGGGAGCAAGGAAGGGAAGAAGCAAATATGAGCATGTAGGTGATAGCAGTAACTAGAAACTTGGCATTCTGGTCATAGTTCTTCATTATTTGCTTTGAGATCCAAAGCAAATCAATTTTTTCTGAACTTGATTTTTCATCAATAAAATCATAACAAACTGTGATGCCTATTTCAAAAACTTGTGATGGCCAGATGCACTCACTATGATGAGTATTTATAATCTAAGATACATGACAGGTGCCAATTTATTTCATGAGAAAATGCGATAAGAAGAGAATGTCCCAAAAGATTTTAAAGGGAACATTATTTTTTCTTTCTATTGTTTTTATGTGACAATTTCTTTCTACACAATCTGATTTTCTTCTGGAAAACAGGTACATATTTTAACTGGCCTATATAATTGTGTTGGAGAACATTTAACCAATGAGTACATGTGTAAAATTAAATCATAGGTGCTACCTGTTTGTGCTGGTTAGATTGTGTCATCTTGACAAAGCTAAAGTCATTTGAGAAGTAGAAACCTTAATTGAGAAAACACCTCTATCAGACTGGCCTGTAGGCAAGTCTATGAGATATTTTCTATATTAATTATTGTTGCTGGAGGGCCTGCTCAATAGGGGTGATTGATTCCCTTGGTCATGTGTTATTATGTGGCATAAGAAAACAAGCTAGGCAACCCAAGAGGATCAAGGCAATAAGCAATGTTCTTTTATTGTCTCCACTCCACTTCCTTCCTCCAGGTTCCTGTCCTGACATTTCTTCATAGTGGAATATAATCTATAAGCTGAAATAAGCCCTCTCCTCCACCACAACAATAGGATATAACTAGAACTGTATTTCATGTAGGTTATCTTCTTCAAAGGAAGAGAATTTCCATTCAGCGATGATTAATATAGAAACTCATCCTTGCTAAATACACTGAGAATAAGTGAATTTTAAATACATGACCCAGAAGAGCATATTTATAGCACTAATTTAAAAGTTATAGAATGCCATAGAATAATGGGTAGAAGGTAAGAGACAGAAAACAGAGGGGTTGCAAAATGACATCTTCAAAGGCATAGGCACTACAATGATGAGCCCAGAGAAGCTACGTCCAGGAAACGGCCTTCACAAAATCAAACTAGTCAACACTTAGGCATAGATGGTGGATGGGCTTAGGAGGACTTACCATTACTGCTGTATTATTTGCTTTCGATAGATTCTGGCTAGTCATTATTTTAAGTTTCATAACCTCTGCTGGCCTCACCAGGCTCCAGTGGATAGTTCTAAATTAAATATCATAGATACTGTCTCGGTTAAGATCGGTGGGTTACAAAATCAAACATAAAGTCACAAATCTAGGAAAATAGCTGCTATGAAAGAGTAGGAGTTGACAGACATAGGAGAGGAAAAAGAGAAGGCAAAGGTGAGAGTAAACAGAATGAACTGTATACATGCTTGAAATTGTCACATAGCCAACTCCAGTGATCATAAAGAGGATGCTGGTAGTAATAAAACAAGAAATGGTTTAAAAATAGAAAACTTGATTAGTTAAGTTATACAAAGGAAGTGCTATGAACAAAAAAGAACAATGTAATTAGCATTGAAATAGGTATTTCTCAAAAGAAGATAATCATAAGATGCACAATGAAAACTAGTGGGATAAATGATCATCATCATAAAAAGATGCTCAGCCTCTATGGTTATTAGATAAATGATCCTTTCCATATATTACACGCTATTGTTTTTGTTCTTAGTCACCCTGCAGAACATCAAAGTAAGATCTTATTGCCTAAGATACTTGAGTCAAGGAACATGGAGAAGTTAAGGTGGTACTGATTGAAAGTTTCATTCCTTCTGACTAGCTTTCATAGTGCTGGAATGTGCTATGCAGGCTACCAGAGCATACCCAGAAATCATCATTAGTCTCACTCAACTGTGTACATTGTAAGTTTTAATACTGACTGACTGGCCTGAATATGTTTGTAATGACCAGTGTGTTTGTGCCCCTAGGCGTGAACTCTTACACTTCAGGTGGGGCTGAACTTGATTTTGGCTGTTATTTGATTCCTTTCCACCTCATTTAGTAATGTGTTCTCTAACCAAAGCTGGGGCTTTTGGTTTCAGACAGGCTCACTGGTTTTATGAGTTTCTAGGATCTTCCTGCCAACCCTTTGACCTCCTATTACAAGTTTTATCATGACATTCTAGCAATGTTTTCTATGTGCTTGGTATCAAACCCAGGTCAATATATGTTCACAGTAAGCACTTCACTTACAGAGTCATCTTTCCAGCCACAACATTTTGTTTTTTAATTCATTTTGTCATTGTAATACTATTTTCCACAATGACTTTATCAGGTCAATTTACATGCCCTCCAAAATACTAGAACAATTCTAATTCCTTAATATAATGCCAGCAATCGTTTACCCATTTTGCCTTGTTGATATATCCATTCTGACTGATTCAACTTTTGAATCCATGGTTTGGATACATTTTCTTATTGATTAAAGTTTTCAAATTACTTACAATAGTTACTTCATTTATTCTTTTTATAAATGAGAATATTAGATTTGTGTTAACTAATTATCTTATGATAAGACACATTAGGGAACAGCTAAATGGTGATATTAAATAGCTCAGGCTTCCAGAGATTTCAGTTAATAATGCTAGGTTCTCTTGTTCTGGAACTGTAGTGACACAGAACATCATGGTGCTGGCAACATATATAAGGAATAGCAGACAGGAAGCAGATAGAAAGATACTAGTGACTTAGAATAGCTACTAAATGCATATCTCTACTGATCAATGCCTTTTTTTTTTTTTCTTTTTTTTTCTTTTTTTCAGAGCTGGGGACGAACCTAGGGCTCTCATGCTGCTAGGAAAGCACTCTACCCACTGGAGCTAAATCCCCAACCCGATCAATGCCTTTTAATGTGGTACCAACTCATAAAAGTTTTTGGCACCTGCTAAAAAATATCATGAGCTAAGTGGTCCTGTGAAGGCTAGATGGCCCAGTTATAGGAGAAATATGAGCGCAGGAAGCAGAAGGGAGAGGAGTAGGTGGGGGAGCACCCCTCATAGAGGCAGGAGGTGGAGGATGGGATGGGGTGTTTGGAGGGGAAACCAGGAGGGGGACAACATTTGAAACAAACAAAGAACATATCTACCAAAAGAAAAAAAATAGGGAGCAATGATTTAATATATAGATATTTTCTGTTCCAACCATATTAACACATTTAAAGTCTCTTAATGTTTAAATTATTATAACTTTTGTATGTTTTAAAAAGCAATAAATATGAGGGGTTTGATTTTTTAGGACTATTCATCTACACAAAGTTCAACAGAATTGTATGTAAGTTTTTATTACTTTTATTTTATTTGGAGATTATAATATAATTACATCTTCCTCATCACCTTCCTCCCTCCAAACATTCTCATATACTCTTTCTTGTTCTCTTTCAAACTCATGTCCTCTTTTTTTATTAATTCTTATTGCATGTATGCATGTACATATGTAGATATTCTTAAATATATCTTGCTTACTCTGTTTTGTGTGTATGTTTTCATGGTTGATCATTTCCTATTGGATAACTAATCAGCGTGCTTTTCCCTGAGGAAGACTATTTCTCCCATGTTCAGTATCACTTCATTACCTCTCATTCTTTTTGTATGATTGAGACCTTTTGAATGTTCCTCTGTCCACTTTATCAAGTCTGGTGGTGTCCTTCTTCCTCAGTTCATATTCTAACTTACTGATATGGGAGAAGCTTCCGACATTCCTCTTGTGGAAAATTTTCAATAACAAACTTCCTGATCTTCTCTGACTCTTCTCACAATCTCATTCTCTCTTCTACAATGGGTACAAAAGATTTTTGTATATGTATTCATTGTGAGTATATGCCACAACTCTGCATTATGATTAGTTGTGGCATTCTGTAGCGATCTCTGTTGCAAAGAGAAATCTCCTAGTTACTGAGGTTTAAACTAAATCTACATATGGATAAGGACAAATGTTTAGATTGTTGTTATGGAATATGCTAGTTTAGTTTAATAGTGATGTTAGGTTTTCCTGCAATAACTATGAGTTCACTGGCACTGAGTACCTAGCTACCTAGATTTCTAGTACTAGAGACGGCTTTATTCTTTTTAGGTGGGTCTAAAGCCCAACTAAGAGCTGATGGTTACCACTAAGGCATACATGCCACTACTAGACCCTTGGGTTTATTGTGTCATTTTAATTGTTGATGTGCTATATAGGCATCATAGCTGGATAGGATTGTTGGTTGCCTTCCTTCTTTGGAAGCTTACATGGCATTTTCTGGTGACTCTTTACAGAAGAGGCATGAAGTGAGTTTTAACTCAGGGGTCTCTGGGCCTCTTTCTGAAGGGCAGGTTGTCTTCAGCAATAAGGACTTATTTTCTACGTCTGGTAGGGGGCAACTAAGGGCAATATCAATAGGCTGTATGCCTTCAGACTCAAAAGATAGTTTCCAATGTCTGATACTGTTTTTTGTTTTTTTTTTGTTGGGTGGTCTTAAGTTTTGGTAGCATGTTAGACCAGAAGAGAAAAGTTCATTGAAACTATATACGTATACTTATACACAGAATTATGTATGTATGTATGTATGTATGTATGTATGTATGTATGTATGTATATATAATTTTAATTTTCTTGGATATGTTATATAATTACGTTTCAAATTTTATCCCTTCCTCCCCCCCCTGCTTCTATGAAGATGCTCCCAATCCCACCCACTCCCTCCTCAACTCCATGGCATTCTCCTATATTGGGGAATTGAGCCTTCACAGGACCAAGGGCTTTTCCTCCTATTGATGCTGGACAATGCCATCCTCTGCTACATATGCAGCTAGAGCCATGGATCTGTCCATGTGTACTCTTTGGTTGGTGGTTTAGTCCCTGGGAGCTCTGGTGTGGTCTGGTTGGTTGATACTATTGTTCTTCCTATGGTGTTGCAAACCCCTTCAGCTTCTTCAAGACAAATAATTATGTATATTATAGGTAAATAATAGTATTTAAATTTTAGTTTTATCAAACACTTTTATTGTTATTTTACTGTTCTCTCTCCTTCTGTCTTTACCTTCCCCCTTTATAAAGCACTTGCCCCCTTTTTTCCATTGACTCTTATCTAATCACTTATAACCTGCATCTGCTGATGGCCACACTGTATGATCTAACGAGAGCAGTTCTGGAGAGCTCACCATGGTGGTAAGTACAAGGGAAATCTGGTGAACTGAGTAGTTCAACTTCCACCCAGGCCCACCAAAACCCACGGCTCTGAGCTGAATCGCTTCAAAATCTACATCATCTGCAAACCATTGGGATGTATGAAAGAGCCAGTCCTGCTGTCCCAAAGCTTCAGGAAATCCATGACACAGGGCAACAACAGAATAATCATGAGGAGTCCCAATGAGGATCTAATATTGATGGTGTCACAGAAGCCAGAGGTCTCAAACCAAGCCAATGACTCACTGCAATGAACATTTACAAATGAAGATGTGTGGACAGAGGGATATACTATGAAGTACAATGTGACATACTACAGCTTCCACAGTGAGATGATTTTTATGCTTTGGGATTTGTTTGTGTGTGTGTGTGTGTGTGTGTGTGTGTGTGTGTACTTTTTTTTTTAATTTGGGGGATGTCGCAAAGGCAAAAGTAGATTTGAAGTGACAGGATGATGAGCAGGAATAGGGTGCATGATATGAAATTCACAAAGAATCAATAGCAAGCTAAAATTAATTTTTAATGTTTTTGGGAAAATATTAGAATATTTTTGAACTTGTAGTGAATATTTCACTGTATTAGTTAGCATTGCCATGCTGACATTATTGCCCCCAATTCATGAACATTAGAATGCCTCTATTTAATTATGTGATCCTCATCTTTCCAGAATGATTTTATAGTTTTAGGTATAGTCTCTTGTTTTTTATATAGTCTCGTAATGTTTTCTGTAAATGATTGATTCTTTGGAATAGCACTATAATTAGAGTGTGTAAGTTTTTATCTTTTAATTTTTAAAATGTAATTTTATTCGGCAACAGTGACACATTTTAGAATTATAATAGACAGTGAAAAAACAAACAAGTTTCTTAGAGTTTTCAAATTCCAGGCATGTTTCTTCTCTTTCAGATTCAGAGACAATAAATTAGCATTTCCAGGAAAACTCAGAAATTTCAAAATTATTAATTTAAACATTTAACAATATACATACTCTATTGTTTGTTGGCTAAACTTCATGTGTAAAGAATAAAATACAATAACTTTTGTAGTATTTACAAAGAACCAAATCCTATAAGAATATTCAAACAATGAAAAACAATTTAAAAATCAGCTCTCCAAGTAAGATAATAAGCCTTTATGGAATTACATGAGAACACACCCATATGTGCTCTACTTTGAGAGAGTATTCAATGAACTTTCAAGAAGTACACTATATATTTCAACTCATTAGTACATATACTATCATCTTATTAGTCTTTCTTTTTATTTATTTATGTGCATATATATATATATATATATATATATATATATATATATATATTATAGGGTAGGATCTGTGTGTGTGTGAACATGCAGGGTTTTGTCTTTCTGTGATTGGGTGACCTCGTTATGTGTCTAAATACATTTATTTTCCTGAAATTTTGTGAATTCATCTTGTTCTCAGAGCAAAAATTATATTGTTTTGAAAATGCACAAAGTATCTTTTTTAAGACAAGTTCCTAAGATCTCACTTCATGTATGCCTGCTTGACAAAAGAGGGCATCAGATCCTATGAAAATGGTTGTGAACCACCTTGTGGTTGCTGGCAATTGAACTCAGGACCTCTGGAAGAACTGCCGTTGCTCCTAGCTAAGCCAAGTCTTCAGGCATGTTTTAGATAACTATTTGTTTTACTTTTTAATGTCAACAGGAATTTACTTTCTTGTAGCTTCACTGTGTAGCTCTGGCTGGTATGGAACTCACTATGTAGAATATGATGACTTCAAACTCACAGAGATCCACTTGCCTTCTGAGTGCTAGGATTAAAGATGTACATTGGCTGCATTTCCTTAGCACAATGAATACAGCCAAAATAAGCATGGGGGATTCAAATAGCTCTGGGGTAGAATATGGAGATCTCTGTGTATAATCTCATAAGTGAAATAGCTGGGTTGTATGGAGGTTCTACTTTGACAAGGGATGTTAAAAACTTTTTATAATAGTTATTTGATGTCTGTGGTTTTTAAAACTATTTCATTAGCCTATTAATTGTCAGTTTTACTTCCTTGGTATTTAATTCCTACAATTCTTTGCAAATTCTGAAAATTAATCCCTTTTCTGAAGTATAACTAACTGGTAAAGATATTTGTCCCTTTCTAGGGTCCTCTGTGTGTTCTGCTGATAATGTCTTGTAGTTATATCTATTGGTATTTGCAGCTAATTTCTGGGCTATTGATATTTTGTTCAGAAAATACTAGTCTAGTCCACTGGTTAATGAGTATTACCTATGTTTTCATTTAGAAGCTTCAGTGACATAACTTTGTAATAAAGGTTTCAATCCATTTCAAACTGATTTTGTGAAGCAGATAAAGATATAGATCCAGTTTCATGTTTCTGTGGCTGGGTACCCAGTTTTATCTGCAAACATTTGTTTCAAAAGGCTTTTCCCCACTGTATTTTTTTACCGACTTTGTCAAGAATTAGTTGGTTGAGATTTTTTTTCAGATTACTTCAGGTCCTCTTTTCAGTTCTATTTTTGTATCTGTCATCCTTTATGCCAGAGCCAGGCTATTTTAGTCATTATAGCTCTATGAACTTGGGTGTTTTGTTCCTACTCTTAAAAATTGTCTTGACTTGTTTGTTGTCTTTTTTCTTTGCATATAAATTTGTGGATTACTCTAAATCTGTAAAATGTGATATCAGAATTTTATTAATCTCCAGATTAATGTTGATAGAGTAGCACTCTCCTAACAACATTAATTAGTTTTTATTTTGCATTACTTTACAGATACTCGACAATTCTCTTTTTGATTTTGTATAACAAAATCTTCCCAAATTGATTCATAAGTAGCAAACTTTTCTGTATCTTTCATGTTTTCTTTATATAAATTCACATTGATTTGTAAAAGTGGTCATTATATTTCTTCCCTTTAATGTAATTTTTTTCTATTTCTTTTGCTTTCTTTTTTTATATTTGTTTACATCACAAATGCTGCCTACCCTCATGGTTCCCCACTCCTTGAAGAAACCCTCATCCCATCCACCCTCCTTTTCTCCTGTTAGAGGTAGGTCCACACCCTGTATAACTCCTCCATCCTGGTGAATCAAGTCTGTGCCATATTAGGCACATTCTCTCCCACTGAGGCCAGACAAGGTAGCCCTGTTGGGAAAATGATTCCACAGTCAGGCTACAGCTTTAAGGAAAGTCTCCAATCCAGTTCTTGGGGTCCCATATGGAGACTGAGTTGCATAGCTGAGACATAGTTGACAAGGGTCTCCTTCCAGCCTGTATGTCCTTTGGTTGGTGGTTCAGTCTCTGAGAGATCCCAGGGGTCCAGATAAGTTGGCATTGTTGGTCCTCTTGTGGCATTCCTATCCCCTTCAATCTTTTCCCCAACTATTCCATAAGAGTCCCCAACTTCCTTCCCATATTTGGCTGTGGGTATCTGCATGTGTTTCAGTCAGCTGCTGCATAGAGCCTCTCAGAGCTCAGTTATGCTGAACTGCTGTTTCCAAGCATGACAGAGTATCATTAATAATGTCAGGGATTGTTGCCTGCCCATGGATGGGTTTCAATTTGGTCCAGTAATTGGTTGACCATTTCTTCAGTCTCTGCTCCATTTTTTGTCCCTGTATTTCTTTTAGACAAGACAAATTTTAAGTAGAAAGTTCTGTGAGTGGGTTGGTGTTCTCTGCTTGGGTTTTTCAATAAGATATTGAGTACAACAGGACAAAGGAGGAGTCATGTTTGCTTTGCTTCTGATCTAAAAAATAAATTCCAGTATTTTGCTATTAGGATACTAGATGTAGATATTCTGTATGTGATTTTATTATGTTGAATGTTTTGTTTTATTCATTTATTAGGAGTATTTAATATAAAAATCAACTTACATTTGTCAAATTAAATGATCATGTGATTTTTTGTCTACTTCATTCTTTAAATACATTATATTACATTGATTTTGTATGTTAAAACTTCCCTGAATTAATGTTTGGAATAAATAAAAATTCATACTCTTATTTGTTTGATTTAAAATACTGGTGGATATTTTGCTAGTATATCTCTGAAATTTGTATGTGGGGGCTCACTAAGAATATTGACTGGTCTCATTCTTTCCATGTAATATCACGAGTGATGTTGACCTCATAAAATTATTTTCCCTTCCAGTTTCTGCCTGTGCCCTGAGCTGATCATGTGCCACAACTCACTGTACCCAGATCCTGCAGGGATCCCTAACCTTAAGCTGTATTACAGAGCAATGGTGATAAAAAAATGTATGGTATTGGTACAGAGACAGGCAGGGAGATCAATGGAATGGAATTGACCCCGAAATGAACCCACACACCTACAGTCACTTGACCTTTGACAAAGGCGCTAAAATCAATCAGTAGAAAAATGATAGCATTTTCAACAAATGGTTCTGATTCAACTGGAGGTCAGCATGTAGAAGAATGCAAGTCAATCCATTCTTACTGCCCTGTACAAAGCTCAAGTACAAGTAGATCAAGGACCTCCACATAAAATCAGATACACTCAAACAAATAGAAGAAAAAGTGGGGAAGAGCCTCAAAAACATGGGCACTGGGGAAATTTTCGAGAACAGAACACCAATGGCTTATGCTCTAAGATCAAGAATCAACAAATGGCACTTCATAAAATTGCAAAGCTTCTGTAAGACAAAGAACACTCTCATTAGGACAAAATGACAACCAACAGATTGGGAAAAGATCTTTACTACTCTTACATCTGATAGAGGGCTAATATCCAATACATACAAAGAACTAAAGAAGTTAGACTCTAGAGAATCAAATAAACCTGTTGAAAAATGGGCTACAGTGCCAAACAAAAATTCTTAACTGAGGAATATTGAATGACCGAGAAGCGAGTAAAGAAATATTCAGCATCCTTAGTCATCAGGGAAATGCAAATCAAAACAAACCAGAGATTCCACCTCACTACAGTCAGGATTGCTAAGATAAAAAAAAAACTTAGGTGACAACAGATGCTGGCAAAAGATGTGGAGAAATAAAAACACTCCTTTGTTATTGGGGGGATTGCAAGCTGGTACAATCACTCTGGAAATAAGTCTGGATGTTCCTCAGAAAATTGGACATAATACTACCCTAGAACCCAGCTACACCACTCCTGGGCATATATCCAAAATATTCTCCAACATATAAGAAAGAAACATGTTCCACTATGTTCATAGCAGCATTATTTATAATAGCTAGAAGCTAGAAAGAACCTAGATGTCCTTCAACAGAGGAATGGATACATTACACAATGTATTACTATTCAGCTATTAAAAACAATGACTTCATGAAATTCATAGGCAAATGAATAGAACTAGAAACTATCATCCTGAATGAGGTAAACCAATCACAGAAAAACACACATGATATGCATTCACTGATAAGTTGATATTAGCCCAAAAGCTCGAATCCACAGACCACATGAAGTTAAGAAGAAGGATGACCAAAGTGCAGATGCTTCGGTCCTTCTTAGAAGGGGGAACAAAAATACTCATAGTAGGAGATACGGAGAAAAATGTTTGGAGCAGAAACTGAAGTAATGACCATTCAGAGACTCTCCCACCTGAAGATTCAGCCCATATACATATACAGCCACCAAACCCAGACAATATTGCTGATGCCAAGAAGTGCATCCTGACAGGAGCCTGATATAGCTGTCTCCCGAGAGTTTGTGCCAGAGCATGGAAAATACAGAGCCGAATACTCACTGCCAACCATTGAACTGAAAACTCCCCATTGGAGGAGTTAGAGAAAGAATTGAGGGATCTGTAAGGGGCTTGCAACTCCATAAAAACAACCAACCAGAGCTCACAGGAACTAAAACACTACCCAAAGACTGCACATGGATAGACCCATAGCTCCAGTTGCATATGTAGCAGAGGATGGCCTTGTTGGACACTAATGGGAGAAGACAATTTTGGGCCTGACAAGGCTGGATCCCCCAGTGTAGGGGAATATCAGGGCAGGGAGGAGGGAAGGGGTTGTTGGATGGGTGGGAGAACACTTTCATAGAAGTAGGGGGAGGGGATAGGATAGGGGGTTTATGGACAGGAAACTGGGAAAAGGAATAACATTTGAAATGTCAATAAAAACTCTAATAAAATAAAATAAAAAAGAAAAAGAATGGTGAAATAAAAGTAAATGGAGACATAACAATAGACACTGAGGGAATCATAGGAATCATCAGGACATACTTCAAGAACCTATTCTCCACAAAATGGAAAAATCTAAAAGAAATTACAAATTTCTTCATAGATACAACTTACCAAACAAAAGCAATATCAAATAAAGAATTTAAATAGATATATAACCCCTAAGGAAATAGATGCCAACCACAAGGTCTACCAACCACGAAAAGCCCAGGGCCAAATGGTTTTACTATAGATTTGTTTTAGTGTCCAGAACAAGATCAAAGTATTTTATTTTATTAATCATTTCACAAATTTGAGTCTTCTCTGTTATTTTCTATTTTGTTTTATTTATTTACATTCCCAATGTTGTCCCTACTTCCCAGTCATCCCTCCCAGAGTTCTTTACCACATCCTCCCTCTCTTTGCCTCTGAGAAGATATTCCTGTAACCACCTAAGGATACCCCTCATGCACCCACCAAACCACCCCTCATGCCCACCTCAACACCACCCCGACACCCTCACTTCTCTGGCACATCATGTTTCTACAGGATTAGGTGCATCTTCGCCACTGAAGTCAGGACACAAGACAGTCCTTCGGTTACATATATGTTGGGTATATATGGAGGCATAGACCATCCCATATATACTCTTTGGTTGGTGATTTAGTCACTTAAAGCTCCCAGGGGTCTGGGTTTGTTGATATTGGTCTTCCTATGGGATTGCCATTCCCTTCAGCTCCTTTAACCATTCCATTAATTCTTCCATATTGGTCCCTGACTTCAGTCCTATGGTTGGCTCTAAGTATCTGCATCTGTCTCTGTAAGTTGCTGGTAAGAAGACAGACATGCTAGGCTCCTGTCTGCAAGCACAACATTGGTTGTGCGTTTTTATAATCCATTCATATGTTGATGAATATCTAGGCTGAATACATTCCTTGATAGTGTGCCTAAACCTGTATAAACAAGGACAGGCAAGAAAACTTGCCTTAAGATACAGAACCCTTTGAATGATATAATTAGATCACATAGTAATGACTAACCTCACATATGATAGAGGACTAATATCCAAAATATATAACGAACACAAGAAGCTAACCACCAAAAAGCCAAACAATCCAATCAAATATTGGGGTATAAAACTAAACAGAGAATTCACAACAGAGGAATTTTAATGGCTGAGAAGCACTCTAAAAAATGTTCAGTGTCTTTTAGTGATCAGGGAAATTTTAATCAAAATGACCCTGAAAATCAGAATGGCTAAGATAAAAAACTCAGGTGACAGCACGTACAGGAGATGTGAGAAAGAGTAACACCCTCCATTGCTGGATTGCAACCGGTACATCCACTTGAAATCCCACAGAAATTGGAAACTGATCTACCTGAAGACCCAGGTATACCACTCTTGGGAATATACCCAAAAGATTCCCCACCAGACCATAGGGCTACATGTCCCACTGTGTTCACAGCGGCCTTAGTTGTGATAGCCAGAAAATGGAAACAACCCAGGTGTCCCACAACAGAAGAATGGATGCAGAAAATGTGATTCATTTACACAATGGAATACTACTCAGCTATTAAGAACAAGGCCATCTGAGTTTTGCCAGCAAATGGATGGAACTAGAAAACATCATCGCGAAAGTGAGGTAACTCAGACCCTAAAGGACATGCATGGTATATACTTACTAATAAGTGTATATTAGCCCCTCCTCAAAAATACAGAATATCCAAGATACAGTACAGAGAACTTAAAAGTTTAATAAGTCAAAGGACCCAAGTGAAGGTGCCTCAATCCCACTTGGGAGGGAGAAAATGCAATCACAAGAAAGGGGAGGGAGGTACCTAGGTGGGAAATGTGACAGGGACAGGGAAAGGGAAACATGATCAGGTATTGGGTAAGGAAAAAAGACTGAAGCCCTGAGCGTCAGAAGAAAGAATGGAAACAGGCAACGTCGGGAGGTAGGAGGTAGAGGGACCACCCCATAATGTACCAGAGACCTAAGAGTGGAGTTTTCTTAGTCATACTTTTTGTTTCAGTTAATTATTGTTTAACTTTTCCTACAGTTTTTTTTTTTGATATGCTACTTCTTTCTTCACTGCAAAGTATTGCTTCTTCTAATATCTTTAGAGTTATGGTCAACAGAAAATATTTTAGAGTGTTTACATTATAGAAAGGTTTTCTTTCCTTCAATGATGGCAGATAGCTTTGTTGGTTATGATGGGGTAGCTTGTTATTCATGGTCTTTTAGAACGGGGAGTATGTTGTTCTAGACTCTTGTAGTTTCTAGACTCTTGAAAGTTTCTGTTGAACAATATTGTTATTATGATGGCTTTTCCACTATGCGTGACTCTTTTCTTTAGCAATTTCAATACCCTTTCTTTGTTCCAGTTAGTGTTTCAACTATGATATGCTGTGGTGAGTTCCTTTCTGGTCCTGTCTACTTGGTCTTTGTACAATTTTTATATTAGTATTGTTTTGTCTGTCCTTAGTTTGGAGAAGTTTTCTTCTATGATCTTGTCTACAGTTCCTATAGTTTATTGCCATGCCCTGTTATCTATCTTCCTTTTGAGCTGATCTTTTTGCAAGATTTTTTCTGAGGAATTTTTTTTTTTTGATTATTGAGCTTTTCAGTTTCAGCTTCATGTCAACATGCATTCGCTTCTTTATTTTTAACTCTTTAATGAATTCAGTTTTCAAATCTTAGATCTTAATTTCAGCCATCTGAAAATGTGTGTTTTATTGGCCATTAGTCACATATTTCTTATTATTCTTCTGAAGTATATACTTAAGTGTTTGTGTCTTCTTTAAACTCAATGAATTCCTTGATGAAGTTTATAGTTATTTCTTTTAGTTCTATGTGCTGGGATAATTCCAGGTAATCTTCACTGGAAAATGTTTTCATAGGGCTGGTGTATTTGCAGGGAGATGTACTATCCTGGTCTTTCATACTTTTTGTGTTTTTATGATGATACCTGGGTATGTGGAATTCTTTCTTTGGCTCTGAATATGATTTTAGGATACCGCAGGTTAGGCTAGTGTAGCAAGGCCTGAGGGTTGAGGATGATGCTTTTAAGTGAGGTTTCAAAACTTACCAGTATCTTTGGACAGGTATGCAATCTGGGCTAGGCAGAGAGGTTTTTTTGGTGCATATAGCATAGGATGTAAGAGATGGAACTGGATCTGTGTGCAGGATTTATAATACAGGAGTAGTTTTGGAGATTGAGGTGGGTGCAAAAAGGTTCAGATTTAGGGAGCATAAGGAGCACAGCAGACTAGACTCAGGTACAGGCTGTATTACCACAGCTTGGCCTGGAGGTTGTATATGATGGCAATGAGGTCTAGGGTCAGGAAGACTGAACAGGCTGATCAGAGACAAGAACTGTATTGTGCGCCAAGCCCAGCGGGAGGAAATAGAGCAGTTGAAGCTGATCAGATTGAACCTGAAAAGGAGAAATACACTTGTGCTGGTTGTGGGAAATTGGGAAGAGGTACATGTTGACTAGAATTCAGAAAACTCACTGACTTTTATCTGGGCACATGATATGGGAGCTAAAGGCTTGAGATAAGATATGACATTGCAGTCTACACTGGACAAGGAAAGGAGAAAAAGTGTGAACATACTCTATAAGTCCCTAGCATGGGTGGTGGCTATGAGTCCCTGGTAGGAAGTGGGTTTGGGGCCATTAGTGAGTCTAAATGCCTCAAAGATAAGCTGAGATGCACGGCTGATGTGGGGTGGTGGCTACAGCCCTAAGGGTACCTTAAAGAGACGAGAATAAAAAGGAAGGAGGGCATAGGTAGAGCCCATTTGAGTCTTTGCCAAGTATGATGGCTATGAGATCCCTGATGGGAAGTAGTCTCTGGATGGTGACCAAAGCCAAAGAAATGCATTTATGATGATAGTAGGGACAGAGACTGGCAAAACCATAAAAATTAGGGGTCTCTGGTTCTTCATCACATGTTGTAGCTGTGGGCTCCATTGTAAGAAGTGGATCTGGAGTCTACAGTATATTTCAAAGAAGTGGCAATGAGCTGGGAAGAGGAGATGACACTGGTGGAGGCAAGGGTAGGGGTACCCTATGTATACCACAGTAGAGGAAGGGGAAAGAGGTACATGATTTCCTGGATCTCTGCCATGTGTGGTAGTTATGGAGTCCATGGTAGGAAGTCATAGTCTTCTAGTTTATGTTTTGCATGTAGGCCAATGTCCACTTACCTATTTTTATAAAGTGTTACACTTATGTCCATGTTCTTTTCACAAACACATATGTTCAGTTTTCCCAATACCATTTGCTTAATTATTAAATAACTTTTCCTTCTATGCCCCTACTTCTCTCCCTCTTTCTCTTCCTCCCTCCCTTCCTCCCTTGCTCCCTCCCTAGATGTTTCACTTCCTTCCTTCCTTTATTTTGCAAAGAGAGTGTCTCCGGATACAGGCCAGGCTACCCTTAAACTTCTGAGCCTGCTACCCTTCAAAGTACTAGAATTTCAGGTATATGTCATTGTACTGAGTTAGACTTTTCCTTTTCTTTTTGTATTTCTTTTTATTGGATTTTTTATTTACATTTCAAATGTTATTCCCTTTTAGGGTTTCCAGTACATAAGTCCCCTATCACATTCCCCTCCCCCTTTTTCTATGAGGGTATTCCCCTCCCCAACCACCCTCCCCTTCCTGCCTCCCTGACCTGACATTCCCCTTCACTGTGGGTAGGGGGTCCAGGCTTGGCAAGACCAAGGGCTTTTCCTCTCATTGGTGACCAACAAGGCAATCCACTGCTACATATATAGCTGGAGTTATTGGTCTGTCCATGTGGACTCCTTGGGTAGTGATTTAGTTCCTGAGAGCTCTGGTTGGTTAGTATTTTTGTTCTTGTGGGGTTGCAAACCCCTTCAACTCCTTCAGTTCTTTCTCTAACTCCTCTAGTGGGGAGCCTGTTCTCAGTTTAATGGTTGGCTCTGTATTTGCCATGCTCTGGCTGAGCCTCTCAGGAGACAGCTATATCAGGCTCCTGTCAGCATGCACTTATTGGTGTCAGCAATATTGTCTGGGTTTTGTGGCTATATGTGTATGGGCTGGATCTCCAGTTGGGGCAGTCTCTAGATGGCCTTTCCTTCAGTCTCTGCTCTAAATGTTGTCTTAGTAATTTCTCCTATTATTTTAGTTCCCCCTTTTAAGAAGGACTGAAATATTTACACTTTGGTCATCCTTCTTCTTGAGCTTCATGTGGTCTGTGGATTATATCATGGGTAATTCGATTCCACTCCTGGGCATATACCCAAAAGATACTCCAACATATAACAAGGACACATGATCCTCTATGTTCATAGAAGTCTTATTTAAAATATCCAGAAGCTGCAAAGAAACCAGACGTCTTTCAACAGAAGAATAGACACAGAAAATGTGGTACATTTACACAGTGGAATACTACTCAGCTATTAAAAATATGAAATTCTTAGGTAAATGCATGGAACTAAAAAATATCATCCTGAGTGAGGTAACCCAATCACAAAAGGACACACAAGGTATGCACTCACTGATAAGTGGATATTAGCCCAAAAGTATGGAATACCCAAGATAAAATTCATAGACCACATGAATCTCAAGAAGATGGAAAACCGTGTGGATGCTTCAGTCCTTCTTTGGAGGGGGAACAAAAATACTCACAGGAGGAAATACAGCGACAAATATTGGAGCAGAAATTGAAGGAAAGGCCATCCAGAGACTGCCTCACCTGGAGATCCATCCCACATAAGACACCAAGCCCAAACACTACTGTGAATGGCAAGAAGTACTTGTTGATAGGAACCTGATATTGCTGTCTCCTGAGAGGATCTTCCAGAGCCTGACAAATACAGCGGCGGATGTTCACAGCCAACCATTGAACTGAGCATGGGGTCACCAATGGAGAAGTTAGAGAAAGGACTGAAGGAGGCAAAGAGGTTTGCAACACCACTGGGAGAACAATATCAAACAACCAGACTCCCAAGAGCTCCCAGGGACTGAACACCAACCAAAGAGTATTCATGGAGTGACCCATGGTTCTAGCCACATATGTAGCAGAATGGCCTTATTTGGCATCAATGGGAGGAACTTGATGGCCCAGTTTAGGGGAATGCCAAGGCAGGGAGGCGGGAGTGGATGGGTGGATGGGGGGCCATGCTCATAGAAGCAGGGTGTGGGAAGGTGGGATAGGGGGTTTCTGGAACAGCAGAAGCGAGAAGGGAGATAACATTTAGAACTTTATGTCACTCAAGAAGAAATTAAGACTTCAGAAAATTGAGAGATCTCCCATGCTCATGGATTGATAGTGTTAACTTAGTAAAAATGGCCATCCTACCAAAACCAATCTACTGATTCAATGAAATTCCTATTAAATTTCCAACACAATTCCTCACAGGCATAGAGAGAGCAATTCTGAATTTCATATGGAAAAACAAACAAAAAAAGCAGGATAGTGAAAATAATTCTTAAAAAATAAAAGTCTTGGGGAATAACCATCCAGAACTCAAGAGGTAATACACAACAAAGCTGATAAAAACTGCATGGAATTGGTGTAGAGACAGTCAGGTCGATTAGTGGAATAGAAATGAAGACCCCAAAATAAAGCCCTACACTTAAAAACACATGATCTTTCACAAAGAAGCTAAAAATATGCAACAGGAAGAGAAAGCATCTTAAATAAATGGTGCTGGTCTAACTGTCAGTCTGTGTGTAAAAAGATAAATTAGAACTATATTTATCATATTACACAAAGTTCAAGTCCCAGTGGATGAAGGACCTCAGCATAAAACCAGATACACCAAATCCTATAAAAGAGAAAGCAGAAAAGAGCCTTGAACACATTGGCATGGAGGGCAGCAGAATGGAAATGTCTCAGACTCTAAGACCACGAATTGATAAATGGGACTTAAGAAAACTGGAAAGCTTCTGTAGGCCAAGGATATAGTCAATAGAACGATTCAGCAACCTGCACATTGGGAAAAAACTTCAGTAATTCCACATCTGATAGACAGCAAATATCAAAGATATATAAAGGACTCAAGAAGCTAATAACCAAAAAACTCAAACAAACCAAACACCACAAAAATGGGGTATAGAACTAAACTGAAAACTCACAACAGGAATTTTGAATGGCTGAGAATCACCTAAAGAAATATTCAAAGCCCTTATTGATCAGGGAAATACAGATCAAAAGCACCCTGACATTCCACTTTACTCCATTCAGAATGACTAAGTCCAAAACCTCAGGTGACTGGACATGTTGGCAAAGACGTGGAGAAAGATAAACCGTCCACCATTGCTCATGGGACTGTGAACTGGTTCAACAACTTTTGAAGTCAATTAGGAGGTTCCTCAGAAAATTGCTCATAGATCCACAAGGCCAGATGTTCCACTATCTTCATAGTAGTCTTATTTGTGATAACCAGAAGATGGAAACAACCCAGATGTCCTACAACAGAAGAATGGATACAGAAAATGTTCATTTATTCAATAGAATACTACTCAGCTATTAAGAACAAGGACATCCTGAGTTTTTCAGACAAATGGATGGAACTAAAAAATATCATCCTGAGTGAGAAAACTCAGACCCAAAAAGACATGCATGGTATATACTCACTAATAGTGGATTTTAACCAAAAAATTACAGAATACCCAGGATACAATCCACTGAACTCAAGTAGGTAAACAAGCTGAAGGGACCAAGTGAGGAGAAGAATGCAATCATAAGGGTCAGAGAAGGGAGGGATCTGAGAGGGAAAGGGGACTGTGGGTGTGGGGGTGTGAAGAGGGGAACATGATTAGGTATTGGGGTGGGGAAACCAGTATGAATCTCTGAGGGCCACAAGAAAAAATAGAAACAGGCATCCTCAGGAGTTGGGAGTTGGTGGGACTCTTTAGAAAGTACCAGAGACCTGGGAGATGAGAGACTCTCATGACTCAAAGGGAGGGACCTTAATGAAATACCCTACAATGGGGAGAGGGAACTTGTAGAGTCCATCTCCAGTAGAAAGACAGGATATCAAATGGAGGGATGGAGTTGTCATCCCACAGACCCAGAATTGTTCCTGTCTAAAAGAACTGCAGGGACAAAACTGGAGAAAGGCCTGAAAAAAAGGAGGTCCAGTGACAGGCCTAAATTGAGGTCAAGTTCAAGGGGAGGCCCCAAGGCCTGACATTATTACGGATGCTATGTTGGACTTACAGTCAGGAGCCTAGTATGGCTGCCCTCTGAGGGGCCCAACAAGCAGCTGAAAGAGGCAAACACAGATACTTAAATCCATTCCATGGACAGAAACCACAAAACCTTCAACCTACAATTTGTCCTGCCCATAGATATGCTAGGGTTAAAATCACATGTAAATTGTGAATGTGAACAACCAATAGTTGGTCTAATTTGAGGCCCATGAGAGGGAGCTCACACATGACACTGCCTAGAAGTCGAGGAGCAAGAGGCTGAGCAGCCTACAGAATGAAGAGAGAAAAATCTATTTTCTCCAAATGCAGTGACACTGGGTATATCAATCTCCAAGCAGGCCCATGCCCCACAGTATTTGACCAGCATACAGTGGACTCTATGTTTTTTGTGTGCTTTTTATTTTGGTATGTTTTATATAATTGGCTTGCTTGTTTGTTTTGATTTACATTTTATAAAAATATATTGAATGAAAAAGTAAATAATAATTGTTAAAGAAAAATATTGTTTAATATATTTAGCCATCAGAGAAATACAACCTAAAGCTAGTTTGAAATTTTACATTATCCTAGTAAGAATGGCTAAGAATAATAAGACTAATGCTAGTGTGGATTTGAGGAAAGGCAAATAATTCGTCTTACTGGGAATGCAAAGTGGTGAAACCGATTTGAATATTAACATGGAGTTTCCTCAGCAAACTATTCTCTGGAGAACACTGTTTCTCCCAGTCTCAGCATTTCTAAGCTTATTTAAGTTTTTGTCTAAGGTTGGGTCCTCACAAGTTTCTCCCTTCCATGTTAGCATGTCTGTTAGTGTTGTCTGCGTGCAGGTCATGTTTAGGTAGTTATGTTGGTGAGATTTAATGAGTGTAGCTTCTGATATTTCCAGGAGACACAATCTCACAGCCAACATTCTGTTTCTCTAGCTCTTACAATCTTTCTATCCCTTAGCTATCCAATACCAAATAAAACATTATACATATAACTAATATGTGATTACACACACACACACACACACACACACATATATATATATACAATTTACATGTATTTTTATATATGAATGTATATGCAACGACAGAGAAAAATGATCATGAATTTGAAAGAGAAAGGGAGACATGGAGGGGACGGGAGGGTTTAAAGGGAGGAAATAGACATGAAATTATGTAATTATAATTTTGAGAAGTAAAGAAATTGCTTAGTTTTTTAAAGCTAGAAATAGATCTACCATATGATACAGCTACATCATTCCTGAGCATATTTTCAAAGGACTCTGTGTCCTACTACAGAGATACTTGCTTATTATACCCATTAATTGCTGCCATGTTCACAATAGCTGAGGAAAGAAACAAATAAGATATCGTTCAATGGATGAAAGACTGCTGAAAACATGGTTCATATACCTAGTGGAATATTACTCGGCTGGAAAGAAAACTAAGATTTTTAAACTTGGAAGTTAAATGGATGTAGCTGAAACATCACCCTGTGCTCCAATTAGGAACTTTTCATGTTCTTTCCTATATAAGGATATTACATTTGAATCTTTGGATGTGCTTTTTAAATTGGAATACACACAGAAGTCAGGAAATAAGGGACAATGAGATAAGGGTCCCAAGGAAAGGTAGAAAGCATACATGTTATATGAATGATTAAAGGGTAATATAGGAATAAGAGGAGATAGATGATTTAGAGGATCAGATGTTAGGGTAGAAGAGGATGTATGGAGAAGGATAAAAGTGAAGACCTTTGAAAATTCCTTATAGAATCCTTAAAACTTAGAATCCTATAATATATAGACAAATACATATGAATGGAGTTTAGTTGGAGTTACTCTATAAAGAGAGTATAATTCTCCTCTTAGAGACTATGGGCTATCAAATAAAAGGTTCAGTGCCTGGTATGGGTGTCCTTTATTGATGTTTTGGTAATCAGTGTCCCATAGGTCTTCTAAAACATTACACATTATTGACGTTGCTACTGATTACCCTCCAGAAACTTTATAATAAGATCGTATTGATAAAAATATCACATAAGTGAGTCATAGCACATGGAACAACTAAGCTGGTACTAATCTGAAAATTTCATCCCTACTGGCTATCTTTTATGGATCTGGAAGGGACTATGCACACTACCAAGTTAGAACAGTATTCAACGATCTTACACAATTTTGAACACTGGGAGCTTGGCAAGATATTCCTATTGGTGTGGTGCAACAGTACTACAACATTTATGGAGTAACCAACCACTTTCTGATTGGATTTAAAGCCCGATTCACAAGATACATCTCACATCTGATATTAACTGCATGGAAACCACACTGCTGGTATGTCATAGCCCCTAGGTTCTCACTTCGTACTATTATTCTGATAAATGGATATAGCAATAAGCTATCCTCTAATATCCTATCTCCATACTCAAAGATTAGTGTATATCTGTACGCTCATCAAATAAGCTTCTTGGTGTAGAAAATGGAAATTAGGTGTGGGAGAGATACCTTACTGCCTGGTCGGGTGGGCACTCCTGAGGCTGCAGAGCGGAAGAGACCACCAACACTGCCCACCCCTGCCCACATCCCTGACCCAAGAGGAAACTGTACAAGGCCTCTGGGTTCCTGTGGGGGAGGGCCCAGGAGCAGCAGGAGCCCTGCCTGAGACACCGCCGGATCCTGAAGGAAACAGAC
>NC_046172.1:67362226-67436756 GCF_011064425.1 Rattus rattus
GGAAGGGGAAGCCCTGGGTCCTGCTAAGACTGAACCCCTAGTGAACTAGACTGTTGGGGAGAGGGCAGCAATGGGGGGAGGGGTGGGAGGGGAACACCCATAAGGAAGGGGAGGGGGGAGGGGGATGTTTGCCCGGAAACCGGGAAAGGGAATAACACTCGAAATGTATATAAGAAATACTCAAGTTAATAAAAAAAAATGAAAAAAAAAATCATAAAGACATTAACATCACAAAGCTTGTATGTGTGAAATCCAATATTCAAATATACTTTTCTTTACAGAAAAGCTTAATTATTTCTAGCTATATTGCTTTCTGTGCTCATATGATATGCACATTGATTTCAGCAAAAGTCCCAATAGTAAAACTTAATCATGGGCTGGGTAAATATAGTACATAGGAATAACTCAAGAGTTATATATTGAAATATACCAATAGGGTGAAAATGTGTGATATTTGAGGTTTGCTTTGAAATATTAAATCGGGGTGGAGAGATGGCGCAGAGGTTAAAGATCACTGATTGCTCTTCCGAGGTCCTGTGTTCAATTCCCAGCAGCCACACGATGGCTCACAACCATCTGTAGTGAGATCTGATGCACTCTTCTGGTGTGTCTGAAGACAACTTCATGAAGACCATAAATCATAAATATTAAATCAAATATCATTTATACTAAGAATTTATGACTAAGTACTGACAGTTGTTAATGTGAGTTATGAGTGTATGTGGAGTTGCTTAATTATTCTCTCTTCACTTTCTCATGTATTTAAGTATAAAATAATAATTTATTTAAATAAATCAAACCCTCTATGACTTAATACTTCCAAAGAAAGATGTTCTCATATTCTTATCTATATAATGCTATCTTTTTAAAAAGCCTTGCACAAAAATAAATGTTTTTACTTTCTATTTCCTATCGGGAGATAATGACTTTGAACTATGGGCCCCTGACATCTGATACAACTGTACTATAACCACAAGGCTACCAGGCAATCTGAACCCACATCTCCAGACTGCTTGCTAAAAAGTAAACAAAAATATATTTAGTGTGATAAAGTAATAAGTGTGATAAGTGACTAATAGGGCTATGTAAGGTTTTCTATTACTTCTAAGTTTTGAAAATAATAAAAATTCCTGACCATAGAGTGTTTTAACATTATACCTTGACCCCCTTTAGAGTTTTTTAAAAAACAAAATGGCTCAGTGGGTAAAATAATATGCTACCTTGATCCCCGTTTAAATGAGAAAACATTTCCTTTTGACATTCTTACTCAGCATTAGTTTTTGCTCATATAACTTACCACTGTATGACATTAAATCATGTACTGCATTCTTGCTAACTTTTTTCTTTCCTCACTAGATGGTAAATGCCATGAGGTAAGGTCTTAGGATTATGATTGCTATGATAAAACACCATGACCAAAGGAAACTTGGGAAAGAAAGAGCTTATTTTATCTTATTCTTCCAGGTAAGTCTAGCAATGAGTGAAGTCAAGACAGGAACTCAAGAAGGCAAAGAGCTTGAAGGCAGGTACAAAAATAGAGACCATGAAGAAATGTTGCTTAACTGCTTTCTCCTGCTGGCTTGCTCAACATGCTCTCTTATATAATCTAGTATCACCTGCTAAGAGGATACACCACCTATAGTGATCTGGATCCTTCCGTGTTAATCATAAATCAAGAAGATGCACCATGGACTAGCCCACAGTCCAATCTGGTGAGAGTAATTTTCTAATTAACATGCTGTCTTCCCAAATGAGTCTAGCTTGTGTCAAGTTGAAAATACACTAAACAACACAGTTATCCTGCCTTGTTTTTGGTTATGTTTCAAAATGCTAGCATAACCAGTAGTATGGCGCTCAGTACATACTTGTTGATCACATAAATAAATGACTAGGTTTGTGTGTTTTGGCATCAAGCAAGGGAAAAGTTAAGTGATTATATTTTATATTTAAGAAATGATAAGTTGGAGATTATGAAGTAATATCCTTCATCCAGTCCTTGCCAATGGTGTCAAAGATGTGTACAGCTCTCAGAGGCCCCCAAAATACTTTTAGTGATACTACTCTCATATCTATACTGAGGAATGATTAGACTCATAATACACTATAATTACAGTTCATTTTTTCGTGCATACAAGTTGTAGTTAATATTCATTGTCAACTTGAAAGGCTATAAAATCACCTAAGAGAAAAGTTTGTAGATAAACATGTGAAGGGTTATCTAGATTAATTGGGTAGATTCCCCTTATTTGTGGGCAACACATTTATAAAGGGTTGGAGTTCTGGACTGAATAGAAAAGTGAGTTGAGCACTAACACTCATCATTCTCTGTTTCCTAATTGAAGATTCAGCACAAGCAACTTCTTCATTCTTTTGCTTCCTTATTATAGATTGTACCCTCTCAATATGAACCTTCATGAACTGTTCTTTACATAAGCTGTTTTTGCCAGCCATCTTGTCACATCAACTAATACAGTATCAGTATTGGTTAAAAATATATTAAATCATTTATGAGCTGAGTAATTAATATAGTATGAATTAAGAGTATTATGTTAAATCATTTATGAGCTTGAGGGCTTGCCCAATGTGGTGCATGGATAACTACAAATGTGTCCATGCACAAAATCATAAATTTTTAAAATATATTTTTTGATTAATTATTCATGTTTGATTCCCAATTCTGGTCCTCAAGAGTAGATTTTATAGATCACGTCATGTTGCAATGGCAAAAAAGTGACATATGACACACATGCTTGCTACAGTCTCAATATATTTGGGGTCTCAAGAATTACCAAAAATTTGTTAAAAATATGTCCTTTGTTCCTTTGTTTCTAAGTGATCATTGCTGTACCTTTGTGACTTAGGTCTCAATCTGGCACTGAGATCATCATCGAGCATGGTTAGAGAAAGGTGAAAAAATATGAACAAATTCATATATTAATATTTGACACTGTGGGGAAATTTAACAGAAACAGTTCTTTTATTGAATTAGGAGTATATGAGAAAGACCTGATAGACACATTATGAAAGGAATAGAAAATGAACAATAGTATATGATAAGAAGAAAGTGATGAAAGAAAAGATAATTTTTGCCTACTTTTCAATTCAGTCTGCAATTCAGTTTTCAATTCAGAAGCATGCGTATCTGGAGTCTTGAGCAATTTTTCTTGAGTGATTTAATTCTTAAAATGCCTCTCCAAAAATGTATAATTTTAATGTCTATGGCAAATCTTAAAGTTTTAGAAAGCATTAAACTTTTGATATGAATAGATAGCGTCCTGGAGAAACCTTAAAACAGAAGATACAGAAGAGAAATAGATTATAACATATTTTTTATTTTGTAAGTATGGAGTTATTATACTAGCATAATACAGAAAAATACCTTATAAGTGTGGAAAATAAAATCTGTACAGCACTAGATTAAGTATGCTTCAACTAGACTCAGTATGCTTCTTTTTAACTAGCTATATATACAAATTTGTGGAATGACTATAATGTACAGAAACTATTGTGCTTAAATGTCAATATTTGATGTATAACATTTTTGAGTTATATCATCTGAAATACATCATATAATATCATATAATATATAACATCATATAATATATGATGGTGATGCTTTAGGACCCATAATTTGTTTAAAAATAATAGCACATCTTGAGAGTAGAAAAGAAGAATATCTTCTGACTGGCACCTTCTGCCAGGGCAGACTGCCAGCTACTCCGCTCCACTGAAGACACCACAACCTGAAGGCATCCCAGAAGGTCCACTGCACACAGAGCAACAAGTAAGAACCTTCCTGGAGGCCCACAGCCACCAGTAGCCCTGTGGACTTGGGACCCATCATCCCCCAAAACCCCTTTCCCTGGAATTCTACTCCCTTCCAGCCTGTGCCCTCTGCCAGAACAGATCTACAGCTAGTCTCCTCCACTGAAGACACCACTGCCTGAAGGCATCCCATGAGTTCTTTTGCACACGGGCAACTGGACTTTTGACACCACAGTCTGAAGACTTCCCAGGGGCTCAGCCGCACACAGGGCAACTGAACCAACAGTCTAAAAACCAGCCTGGAGTTCTGCTGCACACAGGGAAACAGAAACCTCAGTCTGTAGTCCTCCCTGGGGATTATCTACACACAGGGCAACAACTTAACTGCTCATCTGAAGACCAAACACTCTGAAGGCCTCCCAGGAGATCTGCTGCAACCAGGGCAACAGATTAGCAGCTCCTCTGGGAGACTTCAACACACTACTCTCACTAATGGCTATGTCATTGAAACAGAAACTAAACAGAGACACAGTGAAACTAATAGATGTTATTAACCAAATGGATCTAACAGATATCTAAAAAACATTTCACCCTAAAATGAAAGAATACATCTTCTTCTCAGCACCTCATGAAACTTTCTCCAAAATGCCTCAACAAATACAAGAGGACTGAAATAATCCCATGCATCCTATTGGGTCAATAGGGAATAAGACTTGTCTTCAATAACAACAATGAAAGCAACAGAAAGCCCACATACACATGGAAGTTGAACAACTCTCTACTCGATGATAACTTGGTCAGGGAAGAAATAAAGAAATTAAAGACTTCCCGGAATTCAACAAAAATGATAACACACCATACCCAAACTTACAGGGCACAATGAAAGAAGTGCTAAGAGGAAAACGCATAGCACTAAATGCCCTGGAAAAGTAATTGTAGAGATCCTACACTACCAATTTAACAGCACACCTGAGAGCTCTAGAATAAGAAGAAGCAAACATACACAAGAAGAATAGAAGGCATGGAATAATCACACTCAGGGCTGAAATCAATCAAATAGAAACAAAGAAAATGATACAAAGAATCAACAAAAGCAAAAGCTGGTTCTTTGAGAGAATCAACAAGATAGATAAACCCTTAGCCAAACTAACTAAATGGCCCAGAGGCATTATCCAAATTAACAAAATAAGAAATGAAAACTGAAACATTGCAACAAAAATCGAGAAAATTCAAAAAATTATCAGGTTCTTGTACAAAAGCCTATATTTAACAAAATTGGAAAATCTAAATGAAACGGAGGATTTTCTAGACAGATACCACATATCAAAATTAAATCAAAAGCAGGTAAACTAACTAAACAGGCCCATATCCCATAAGGAAATAGAAGTTATTAAAAACTTCCCAACCAAAAAGAGCCCAGGGCCAGATAGATGGCTTTAGTGCAGAATTCTACCAGACCTTCAAAGAAGACCTAATACTAATTTTTCTCAAACTATTCTATAAACTAGAAACAGAAGAAACACTTCCTAATTCATTCTATGAAGCCACAATAACTCTGATACCTAAACCAAACAAGGACTCAAGCAAAAAAAGAGAATTTCAGACCAATCTTGCTTATTATGTCTGCAAGGTCTGTGTATTAAAAGGAATAGTTTCGAGCCTGTAGCATTATTGTTAGGAAGCAGAACTTGAGAGATGGAACCAAATAGAATGTCTTAAGTCACTGTAGAAAAACTCTTCGAGTGTGTTTCAAGAAAGAGGAACACTCCTCCATTGCTGGTGGGATTGAAAACTGGTACAACCCCTCTGGAAATCAATTTGGAGGTTCCTTAGAAAATTGGAAATAGACCTACCTAAAGACCCAGCTATACCACTCTTGGGAATATACCAAAAGATGCCCCACCATGCCACAGGGGTACATGTTCCACTATGTTCATAGTGGCCTTGTTTGTTATAGTCAAAAGCTGGAACCAACCCAGATGTCCCACGATAGACGAATGGATACAGAAAATGTGGTTCATTTACACAATAGAGTACTACTCAGCTATTAAGAAGGAGGACATCCTGAGTTTTGCAGACAAATGGATGGAACTAGAAATTATCATCCTGAGTGAGGTAACTCAGACTCAAAAGGACATTTATGGTATGTACTCATTAGAAAGTGTTTATTAGCCAAAAAAGTACAGAATACCCAGGATACAATCCACAGAACTCAAAAAGGTTAACAAGCTGAAGAGCCCCTTGAGAATGCCTCAGTTCCATTTGGGAGGGAGAAGAAAGCAATCACAGGAAGCAGGAGGGAGGGAGTGATGTGGGTGGGAAAGGGGACAGGGAGGGGAAGAAGGGAACAAGATCAGGTATTGGGTGGGGAGAACAGGACTGAAGCCCTAAAGGCCAGCAGAAAGAATGGAAACAGGAAACCTCAGGAGGTAGGAGGTAGTGGGGTACCCTCTAGAATGTATCAGAGACCAGGAAGTTAGAGAGACTCAGGACTCAAAGTGAGAGACCCTAGATGAAATGCCCTACAGTGGGGAGAGGGAACTTTTTTTTTTGGAGCTGGGGACCAAACCCAGGGCCTTGCCACTGAGCTAAATCCCCAACCCCCGGGGAGAGGGAACTTGTAGAGTACACCTCCAGTAGACAGGGCATCAAGTGGAGGCATGAGGTTGCCATCCCACAGTCAAAAACTCTGACCCATAATTGTTCCTGTCTGGAAGAACTGCAGGGACAAAAATGGAGAAGAGCCTGAGGAAAAGGAGGTCCAGTGACAGGTCCAAGTTGGAATCCAGCTCAAGGGAGGCCCCAAGACCTGACACTATTACTGAGGCTATGGTGTCCTTAGAAACAAAAGCCTATCATGACTGCCCTCCTAAAGACCCAATAAGAAGCTGAAAGAGTCAGATGCAGATATGTACACCCAACCAATAAGCAGAAGCTGCTGACCCCTGTGGTTGAGTTATGGAAAAGCTGGAAGAAGCTGAGGAGGAGGGCGACCCTGTAGGAGGACCGGCAGTGTCAGTTAACCTGGATCCCCGAGATCTCTCAGACACTGAGCCACCAACCAGGCAACATACACCAGCTGAGATGAGGCCCCAAACACATAGACAGCAGAGGACTCCTGGGTCTGCACTCAGTCAGGAAGAAACACCTAAGCCTCTAGAGACTGGATGCTCCAGGGAGTGTGGGTTCTGGTGGAGTTGGGGGTGAGGGGATGGGGTCATGCTATTGGAGATGGGAGTTGGGGGGTATGGGATGCAACAATGACTGAAATTAAAGTCTGTTATGAGATGTATTTTACAAGACAACAAACTGTTTTCAATAAAATATAAAGTAATAAAATAAAAGTGTAGAGCTATTAGGAATGAGTTATAGGGATATTTATAAACTTTTATCTGGTACATAATTGTTAAAATATGACAAATCATCAAAAGACCACGAAATTATCTCTTAACAGCAGTTCAACCTAATAATTTAAAATTTTCAAGCTATGGAACAAGAATTAAGAGCTTAAACTTCCCTACCACCACCACACTGCCACCCACTTTCCTGTAGCATTATACTACTCAGGAAGAGAAATAATGACAATGATTAAGACAAAATAGTGTACTCAAAGACATACAATTAGGCATAACAAATAGTTTCACAAAAGTGAGACTTTATCAAATTAAGTAACAGAAATACAAATGACTGTAGAAAGGTAAAATAACTCTTACTTCCCGTGGTCAGTGTGGTAAGAAAGGAAAAGCTGAGGAGAACATGAACACATTTTGTTAGGGCTGCATGTGCACCTCAGTAGCAGATGGTCTAGCTAACATGTAAAGTCCCTGAGTTAGGTACCTAGCACCACAAAAGCATCTGCTGAAGAGCAAGGAAAAAATAAACACCTTACAGATATATACTGACACTGAGTTGAAGGAACAAAAATAGGCCTCATATAGTTTGGCCTTGCTAATTGAAAAATATTTTCTGAAAATTTAATTAGGATATTTACACAATGAACAGTAGACTTTTTTTCTACACTACAATAAGAAACATGAAATTTGCCTGACTATATACATAGAAATGATGGAAAAATAAGCATCCGTTTGGATGCATATATAGCTGAATTTAAAAAAAAAGGAAAGAAAGAGGTCCATATTGTTAAATAGATATATTATTCATACTTCAGCCATCCTGTGTAGAATTAAAATACTGAATCAACTTTTGTTACAAAACCACTCAGAAATGCAATAAATAGCTAAGATACTTAAAAATTAACAGGAAATCTGAAGGGCAAGGGAAAATTCAGGACTGGTAGGAAAAGCTACTGATGCTGAGGTTTAATAATGAGTAGGTTATTTAACAATCTAGGAAATGTTATAGTTTTGAATCTCAATTCTCAAGAATAGACAAGTAAGATCAGAGTGCAGCAGAAGTATACTACTCGGTGTAATCCGATTACATCTCACTTAAGCCACTCAGAAATCATCATGCAGCAGATTTGTGATGGTTTACATATATATATGCTTAACCCAGGCAGTGGCAATATTAGAAGATGTGGCCCTATGGAAGTAGGTATGGCCTTTTGGAGTAGGTGTGTCACTCTGGGTGTGGGCTTTAACCCTCATCCTCATTTAACCCTCAACCCTAACTGTCTAGACGTCCGTATTCTGCTAGCAGCCTTCAGATGAAGATGTAGAATTCTCAGCTCCTCCTGCACCATGCCTGCCTGGATGCTGCCATGCTCCTGCCTTGATGATAATGGACTGACCCTCTCAACCTGTAAGCCAGCCCCAACTAAATGTTGTCCTTTATAAGATTTGCCTTGGTCTTGGTATTTGTTCACAGCAGGAACCCTAAGACAGAAGTTAGACTTGGGTATTGCTATGATAGGCCTGACCATGCATTTGTTTGGAAGAAAGTGGATTTGGGGACTTTGGATTTGGGAAGTACTGGAATGCTTTAAATGAGGCTTAATGGGCTAGTCTACTAGGAATATGAAAGACTATGTTGATGAAAGTGATTTGAATTGTGCTGACCTGGCCCAGGAAGTTTCAGTGGAGAAATTCAATAGTCGCTTAGAGACTGTTTTGTGGTACTTTGGTGAAGAATGTGGCTGCTCTTTGCCCTTGTCTGAAGAGTCTGCCTGAGGCTAAGGTGAAGAGACTCAGATAAATTGCATTGACAAAGGAAGTCTCAAAAATGCCCATCATAGACTTTGTTTTCTGGTCAAATCTTATGAAGAGGAGTTTGAACAAGTATAGCAAGCAGAGAAAGGAAAAATATAAAATACATGATTTGAGTGTTAAAGGGGTACCAAGAAGTCAAATGGAGTTGAAATCTGTGTTCAAGGAGATAACAAATTAAGGGAGTGGGACTTTGGGGAAAGATCCTACTCACCTAAATTTAGATCTAGGCTTGGTAGTACACACCTTTAATTCCAGGACACAAGATTGCAGATCTCTGAGTTCAAGGTCAATCTACAGAGCAAGATCTGGACAGACAAGCTTGGGCAGGGTAGGAGTTGGAAAACAGAAAGCTAGTGATAATATAACAGGACAAGAGGGCCATGTTCCAGCGCCAGCAAGCAGCAGAACTTAGCAGCTTTGGCCATGTGGCTCTGGCTTTAGAGTCCAGAATAAAAGTGACTACTGGGACAATTGATGCTGGTTAGCTGGAGCTAAAAAGTTAGTGGTGATTAAGAAGAGACCAGCATCACTGAGGTGTAATCTTCTGGGAAGTGTTTTCTGAGAGCACAAAGAAGCTGTGTTCCAGAGAAAATCAAGGTTGTAGCTCATGCTGCAGCTGGACTTGGTAATGTGTAAGATCACCCACGTAGTACTGATTTTGAAGGCATGAAAGGGTCATGAAGAACAGCTGAGGCTAGGCACTGTGAAAGGCCAGGGAAGACCATTGGTGAAGGTACAGCCTTAGTTGATGTTGATGGCCCAGGACTGAAGTGGTCATGCAAAGGATTTGAAGCTTGGTACCCTGAAGAGAGCCTATGAGAGGCTATTGGTGAAGCTTAGTTGCAGCAGAAGACCCCAGTATAGTTTAGATGCCAGTACCATGGTATGATAACCAAAAACAGCATCAGCAGTGGAGTGGATCGACCTGAACTGAGTGTTACAGAGGGCAAAGCTGGAGAAGAGGCACCAGCCCTTTGGAGGAGCTGAGAAAATCATGTGTGGATCCCAGACATTGAAACAAGAAGCTGTAACACTGAAGTTGCCTTGGGGCATCTCTAAGATGTTTGAGATGGCAGACCCATGGCTTATCTCCTGAGGAAAGCTGCTAACAGGGAGTGGAAACAACCCAGGGGATAGAAGTTTGTTGCAGCCAACAAGACTGAAAAAGGAGCTGTAGATCTGAAGACTGCTTTGACATCAGCCATGGAGATGCAGAGTTTGGAGTTTGCCCAGCTGTTTTGCTGTTTTGCTTTGGGAATTAGAGTTAAGTGACTGGAGGAATCTCAGAAGAGACTTTGAACTTTGGACTTTTAATATTGTTGAGACTGCTATAGACTATGGGGGCTTTTGAAGTGGAACTAAATGTATTTTGCATTATGCTATTTTTAGGTATGCCCCCCCATATAATCATATGTTTGAATAAGCCTATGGGGGCCAGGGAATAGAATGTGATAATTTGTATATGCTCAACCCAGGCAATGGCAATATTAGAAGGTGTGTCCCATCGGAATAGGGGAATAGGTGTGGCCTTGTTGGAGTAGGGTATGGGCTTTAAGACCCTCATACTAGTTGTCTGGAAGTCAGTGTTCTGCTAGCGGCCTTCAGATGAAGATGCAGAACTCTCAGCAGTTCCTGCACCATGCCTGCCTGGATGATGCCATGCTCCTGCTTTGATGATAATGGACTGAATCTCTGAACCTGAAAGCCAGCCCCAATTAAATGTTGTCCTTTATAAGAGTTACCTTGGCCTTGGTGTCTGTTCATAGCAGTAAAACCCTAAGACAAGATTTATTTTAATATTGCAACAGACTTGTCCCCACTCACTCAAAGGCAGATGAAAATTCTCTGGATAAAGTCAGTTTTGTTGTAGTTTTTGAGTTATTCTCAGTTAATTGTTTAGGGACAATAAATGAAAGAAGGATAATTAACGATATTAGGTACCCAGAAATGAAGAGTAAAAAATATCTATCTGTAACATAATAAAACAGACATCTATAAAGGACAAATAAAAATTCCTAAAGAGAAGTTTTTATAAAAAAAATCATCTTAAAGTGGCAAGCAAACTATAGCTGATCTCAGCCAAACGGCCAAGAAGCTTTGTAGTTTTGTTACATACACCCATATATGTATTATAGAGAGCAACAATGCAAGTCAAAAGATAATGAAGATAATGCAATGATGGTTCTGGGAAAAGTCAAGCTGGCTAATCTAGAACTGTGTTTAAAGTGAAAATCTCTTTTGAAGAGAGAGTAAAATGAACAGGTTATCAAACAAGAATAAGAAAAGGAGGACTCTCAAGAAGAAAACCAGAGACTAATATTCTGCAAGCTGGAAATAAAGGATATTTGACGACCACATGGTAAGATGCCCTGTGGATAACTGCTTGCCAAGAAAGTCTCATAGCGTTCTTCTGGGAACCTATAGTAAAAGGAGAGAACTGATCCTTGAGAACTGGATTCTGAAATTCACAGGTACTTCATGGCAAACAAGCCATAATAGAGCATGTGCATGCACACACAACACACCAATACTAAATAAAAACTCTTTTCAATGTATGGTCTCCAGGATAGCACTTAAAAAATAAAGAATCTGGACAAGAAAACAGTGTATTATAGATGAATCTAGATGAGTACTGGCTTTCTAAAGCAATAATCATGGTGTAATACGTGGGTTTCAGGTTTAAAAAGTAAGGACATTTATCTATACTTCCTGTACCAGAGTGATATATTTATTCTAATTGAATCTTCCAAAGCCCAGGGTTTATGTTTCAGTTCACTTTGATGTTTACATTCTTAGTCATAGGATCCAAAGATAGAAAAAAATAAATATATGAACTCAGTAATCTAAGCTGAGGAGAATGAAAGAGCTAAAATGTTATTGCATTGTCTGAGATGATTAAAGAATATTTTAAATATAAATTTGGAAGTTTTGGGACAGTGGGGTAAGCTATAAATTATTTTTAAACGAATCTGTAAATTCTAAATAATAGTGAAATTGAAAAAATATTGCTGTACTGTAGCTATTTCAAAGGGAAACCTATAATGAATAATAATTTTATGGCAGTGTTTTTGCAAATGTTGAAGAAGAAGTGAGCTGAATTTCTCCTCATTTTTTTCAAAAATTTAAAAACCAAGTAGAAAAATCTTTGAATAGTATTAAGGATATTAATAAAACTAGACAGTTCATTTTTTTCTAAAAAATTATGCTTATATTGATGAGATGATTTGTGAAAAATATTTAAAGCAGAATTCATTTTGTTACATGAAGTCTAGGAAAAATATGGAAAACAACTGAACTCATTTTACAGGATAGAATGCCAATGATACAGAATCATTCATGAATAATAAGTATAAATTTTCTAAACAAAATGTAAGCAGAATATAGAAAAATATAAAAAATAATAATATATTGTGGTCAATGTGTCTATTACTAGAGAGCAAAATATGTTTGATACTATGAAATTAAGTAATGAAGTTAACAAATTGTAGAATATATAATCGATTATCTTGATGCATTTGTAAGTTTTAATATAATTGAGCATTTATTTGTAACTAAAACTAAAAATCAGTAGGGAAACAATAGGTGATCTTGCATTTTTTAATTTTATTTATTTATTTATTTATTTTGTGTGTGTGTGTGTGTGTGTGTGTGTGTGTGTGTGTGTGTATGTGTTTTCTGACATGCAAGTATGATGAGGTGGAGTTCAGGAAGGAACTTGAGGAGTCACTTTTTCCTTCCACCATGCAGGTCCTGCAACCCCTGCCCTCAGATTATCAGGTATGGTAGCAAAATGTTTACTTGCTGAGCAATTTTTGCTCAGGGTAAACTTTCATATTCCAGTTTCCAGTATCTATTTAAAGCCCATAACAACTACATAAGTATTTAATAAGACACAGAGACGTCTTTCATATCATGGTACACGACAAGAATGATTACTATTGTTATTATTATTCAATATTCAACATTTCTATTCAACCTTTAGCACAGTAAAACAAGAGTGATATATAAAGCATGTTTAAGGGGTTGGGGATTTAGCTCAGTGGTAGAGCGCTTGCCTAGGAAGCGCAAGGCCCTGGGTTCGGTCCCCAGCTCCGAAAAAAAAGAACCAAAAAAAAAAAAAATAAAGCATGTTTAAAAAAGAGAAAATAAACTGTAATCTTTGACATTAATACAGTTTTCTATATAGAAAATCTAAATTGATAAATTATTTGTATTAATAAATTAAAGTCATGTTTCTGAATTAACAAAAGTTAAAAAAATTGTTACTTCAAATAATAATACCAAACAATCAATAAGATAAATATGTCCTTATTTAATAGATAACTAAATATCTGACAATAAATATAATGTAATGAAATCTATCATAATACAATAATATTGTTATCCCGTTTCCCCCCCCCAGGGATGACCCCTGTGACAGTTTATTCATTCTCAAGTGGTGAACCATAAATACTTGTACATAACTAAATGGATTAAGTGGTTACATAAACACATATACAAATATGTGTGTAACTATATTTAGAAGAAAGCATCGTGAATAAGAGAGGGAGGGAGTGGGGGCAGTAGTTATACAGTAGAGGAAGCAAAAAGAAAAGTGAGACAAAAGAAAGGCATGTGAAATACCTTAGAAAATTATAATATATAATCAAATATACATGTATATCCAACTTTTAGAAAATTCTATGTAATGGTGATGGAGGGTGGCTCATAAGTAGAGTGTTTGCAATTCAAATATGAGGAGTAGAATTCAGATCTCCAACACCCACATAAGGAACTGGGAACAACACAATATGACTTCAGTCCTATAATTGGCTACATAGATACAGGAAGATCCCTGGGCCTAGCTGACTATACACTCTTGCTAATCAGTAAGCTCCAAGTTCAATGAGTGATTCAATTCTGTCTCAAAAGAATAATATTCAGAAGCTATTGAGGAAGAATCCCACATCCACCTCAGACCTTGTATATGCAACTGTTTCCCCTTTGTACAACCCACCCTGCCACACGCAGTGTGATGGGCAGTATTAACAGAATCTAGAATCATCCAGGAAATCAATCTCTAAGCATGACTGTGGGGATTGCTTGATTTTTTAAAATTGATATAGGAAGACTCATCTTAATTTCTGATGGGATCATTCCTCGGGCAGAGACTCCTGGGCTGTATACAATGAAGAAAGTGAGAGGAACACTAGGGTGCATGTTTTGTTGCTCTCTAGTTCTTGACTGTGAATTGATGTGAGCAGTTCCCTGAGTCCTTGCTGATATGACTTTCTCACCACAGTGGTTTATAATCTGCACTGTGAGGCAGAATAAACAGTTTTCCCCTTAAATTGCTCTGGCCTCAGTATATCATCAAAGCAACAGAGAAATAAATTAAGGCATACATGAAAACTTACAATAAACACACATATCACAAATATGTAGCTTCTTTAAGGATTTGAAGACAATGTTATTTAAATGATATTTAAAGATATAAACTTCCTAAATTGATGCATAGGTGCAATGGATTTACAGTACTTTTTTTCTTCTTTTAGGAATTTAACAAGCTTATTTTGTTCTTTTCCCTGGAACTAATAATGGCCAGAAATAACCATAGTGCTCATAAAGAAGAAAATGGGAGGAATTGCTAAGATAGTAGGTTAATGAGCATAGATACATATAGCATAAAAGCAAATGAAACAATCATAGGAATAATTTGACATTTCATCTATAGATAATTGGCTTTATTTATTAGTGAAGAACTCTTGAATATTATTGAGAAATGGGATAATAGTGCATTGGGGAAAGTCAAACAGCCTCACATCATACTAAAACCCAAAAGCAAAGAAAAAAAGAAATAAGAAAAACAAACTAATTGTGACAGGGGACAATATACATCTTTTCAAAAATATGATTTTTTTCTTAATACAGGCGCTTCTTTTTAAATTTAACAGTGTTTAAACATATAAAATTTGTGGTATGGTGTGAAAAGCATTCTTTGAGGTAGATATAAAGTGGTAAAGACTTTGTTAAAGTAGGAAAAAAAATCATCCAATCTGCAACATAATTTTGTATTTTGGGGAAGGATAAAAAGCCAACTTAGAAAGTGTAAATAACATTGACAAAATTTTAACTTTACTGACAACATGAGACAAGAAGTGGGGCACAGGAAGGAGGGAGATGAATAGAGAGATGAGAGGAAAAAGAAGATATGTAGGAGTTATTATTTAAAAGAAAAGGTAACAATACTAATGTTGATTTTTAAGGCAGGAAACATGACAAAAGAATATTTTGAACATTTTTTTTTTATTAACTTGAGTATTTCTTATATACATTTCGAGTGTTATTCCCTTTCCCGGTTTCCGGGCAAACATCCCCCTAATCCCTCCCTCCCCCCTTCTTATGGGTGTTCCTCCCCATCCCCCCCCATTACCACTCCCCCAACAATCTAGTTCACTGGGGTTCAGTCTTAGCAGGACCCAGGGCTTCCTTCCACTGGTGTTTTTACTAGGATATTCATTACCTATGAGGTCGAGTCCAGGGTCAGTCCATGTATCTTTTTAGGTAGTGGCTTAGTCCCTGGAAGCTCTGGTTGGTTAGCATTGTTTTTTATGGGGTCTCGAGCCCTTCAAGCTCTTTTCCAGTTCTTTCTCTGATTCCTTCAACGGGGGTCCTATTTCAGTTCAGTGGTTTGCTGCTGGCATTCGCCTCTGTATTTGCTGTATTCTGCTGTGTCTCTCAGGAGAGATCTACATCCGTTCCTGTCAGCCTGCACTTCTTTTGCTTCCATCCATCTTATCTAGTTTGGTGGCTGTATATGTATGGGTTACATGTGGGGCAGGCTCTGAATGGGTGTTCCTTCAGTCTCTCTGTTTTAATCTTTTTCTCTATTCCCTGCCAAGGGTATTCTTGTTCCCTTTAAAGAAGGAGGAAGCATTACATTTTTTGATCATCCGCCTTGAGTTTCATGTGTTCTATGCATCTAGGGTAATTCTAAGCATTTGGGCTAATAGCCACTTATCAATGAGCAGATATCATGTGTGTTTTTTCTGTGATTGCCATTCTCACTCAGGATGATATTTTCCAGTTGAACATTTTTATACCAAGAAATATGGTAATCTTGATGAAATAGATAAACAGTTTATCAAAGTGATTCAGAAGAAAGGGAAAATTTTAAACAAATCTAAAATTAGTAAGGAGAGTTAACCAATAATAAAGCAAAACACACAGAGGCCAGAAAGGTAACTCAGCTGTTAACTGTTTACACTTCTCTGACAGAGGACCTGAGTTCAATTCCCAGTACCCATGATGAGCCATTAGCAGCAACTTGTAACTAAAGCTACAGGGGATCCAGTACTCTCTTCTGGCTTGTGTAAACACCTGCAATTGTGTACATACCCCAACCCCCACATACACACTCGATAGGGGAGAGAAAATGAAAGGAAGTATTAAGCAAACAGACGGACAACCTTCCAAAGACAGCCCAGGAGAAGATGGAATCACTGGTGAAATATGACTGATATTTAAAGGAGAATTGATACATATTATTTTCAAACTTGTCCAAGAATTGTAACTTAATGTCGCAAAGAAATCCAGATGAAAAAATATAAGAAAACCACAGAACAATATTCATTATGAAAATGAATTTATAAGTTATTGGCAAACTTTTTTAAACATTTTAAAAAGTGTGTACTGGAAAAAGGTTCTGTAGAAGATAAGCACAAAATGATATAAAAGGCAATTTATTAGACTGCCTTAAATGACAAGGGCTGAGTAGTTCAACAATATTCATCTTCATGGTGAAGATGTAAAAAACTCAGCAATCTCTCAATTTGTTAAGACTTAATGCCTCAGCATGGTCTATTGAAGGCCTGAAAATTCCCTGCAGTGTCAGTGGTAGTGACTTCACATCAGAAGGTCAAAGATGCTGAAATATTTTATCAGCAAATATCATAGCAGCAGTGATAGAGGTGCTCACTCAAGAAGAATCAAGGAAAAGCATATGTGCACTGTATCTGCCTATCTATTCTGTATATCTGGGTCTCCTATTGAAAAGTGATGCCTATTTCGAATTTATCCTTTCTCCTCACCCAATTAATTGTCTCTAGAAAAACTCACAGAGACACAAATCTGGATGTTGTTGTAAATATCAAGCAGACAATTAAAACCAGCCATAAAAACACAGATACCATGACAAAGTAAGATTTATTTTGAAAAGCAAGGTTGACTCATAAGAAGATTAATTAGTATAATATCTTTCTGTTGATTAAAAAAAGAAAATAATTACAATCCTTTTACTTGATATAGAAAAACCTTGCTTTACAAAGCCCAACAGTTTTTATTGATTAAAACTGTATTCAATAGAATGAAAGTTGTACAACTTTATACAAGTCATCCATATTGGGAAAACCCACAGGTAGAAGCACGAAAAGGTGTAAAAATGAAAAAGTTACAAGATCCGTAATGGAACAAAGGTGTCCATTTTGTCAATTCTAATTCAATATAATACTGTATGCACTAGCCAGAGCAATTGGGCAAGAAAAAGAAATTAAAGAAACATTAATTTAAAATTATGAAAGATACCACTATAGCCAAAAAGCTCAAATTACCCAAGATGCAATCCATAGACCACAGGAAGCTCAAGAAGAAGGATGACCAAAATGTGGATGCTCCCACTCCTTCTTAAAAGGGGAAAAAATATCCATAGGAGGGATATGGAAGCAAAGTTGAGAGCACAGACAGAAGGAATGGCCATTCAGAGCCTGACCCATATCTGGCCCATATATATACAGCCACCAAAACTAGATAAGATTGATGAAAACTAAAAAATGCATGCTGAAAGGGAATGGATGTAGATCTCTCCTGAGAAGCACATCCAGATCATGTCCAATACAGAGGTCAATACTAGCAGCGAACCACCGAACTGAGAACAGGATCTCCTTGGGGGAAATTAGAGGAATTATTGAAAGAGTTGAAGGAGCTTGCAACCCCATAAAAACAACAATGCTAACCAACCAGAGCTTCCAGGGACTAAACCACTACCGAAAGACTAGACATGGACTGACCCTGGGCTCCAACTGCATATGTAGCAGAGAATAGCCTTGTTGGGGCACAAGTGGAAGGGAAAGCCCTTGGTCCTGCCAAGGTTGGACTCCCAGTGCAGGGGAATATGGGGGGGGCAGTTAGGGGGATGTATGGAGGGAACACCTGTATGGCGGAGGGGGAGAGGAGGTTTATGGACAGGAAACCTGGAAGGGGAATAACATTTGAAATCTTAAGTAAATAAATATATCTAATAAAAAAATTTTTAAAAAGAAATATACCTCTATTTGCGACTGATAAAATCTATTTACTTAATGTGTGTAGGCTTAGATTTTTTTTAAAATCTACTTTTAATAAGGATTCTCAAATGCTTCACCAGCCCTGTCCTGTTCTAGTCCACCATTCAAAGGTAGAAGAGAAGATGGTAAATAAGACAAGGTAGGTAGACCTGTTCTTTGTGACAATTCCAATCTCCATTGTCAGAATTCCAGCAGTCTAGTTCAGTAGTGTCAGGATACCAAACGCGAATCAGCAACAGCAGCATCATCCAGCAGAAACCACCAAGTACCTGCCAAATAGGCACGAGTCAGCAGGAGTGACCATATCAGCAAGGGATGCCAGGAAAATTTCTCTGCTGTGCCTCTTTCAACAAAGCAAGAAGACCCAATACCAACAAAGCATTGCAAAGCTTTACAAGCCCTATCTATGTCACTCTCCACTGTGTTCTGTTTATACTCTCTCCAATCATATGTCTTCCCGCAGGTCTTGCCTCAGGAAAACACCATGTGAGTCTGCATCACATGACTCTACCAGAAACTTCCAATTCAAATGTGTATATGTTTATTCAGCAAACTGCCTCTTCATTCGGTAGGACAGAAGTTCTTATGTTGTTTTACTTTTAAGAAGGAAAGAGTTTATTAAGTTTATAATTTCAGGTGTGCTAGTTTGGATAATATTGTGAAGTCACATTTGTTATTTGGTTCTGCTTCCTGGGCAATTAGACTTCTTTACAGAAAGTCCATACACAAGACTATACAGTGAAGTGTACTTTATACTCTTTATTTTGGAAGTTTCAGAATTTCATGTCTATGATTTGATCCATTGGAAATTTATTTGCACATAGGTGAGAAAGAAAAATCAAATTTCATCCTTTTATGCATAAATATCCAGGTTTTCCAACACAAATTGATAAATATGTTGTCTTTTCTCCAATGTGTATTTCTGGCATCTCTGTCAAACATAGGGTGGCTGTAGGTGTGGAGACTTGTGTTTGGGTCCTTGATTCTCTTCTATTAACCAATGTGTTCATTTTTAATCCTGTAAAATGCTGTTTATACTACTATTTTTCTGTAGTATAACTTAAAATTAGAAGTATTAATAACTCAAGCAGTGTTTTTTGTTGTTTAGGACTGTATTGGATATCTGGGTCTTTTGTGCTTCATATGAAATTTTAAATTCTTGGTATATTTTAATTCCTGTGAATACCTGTCATTTTGATCATGGATTTTATTTATCTTTGCTTTTCACCTGACTTGATGGTAAGATCCTATTGCTGAAGATAACACATACTCTGGTCACAGAATACAGAGAAATCAATCTGTGGTACCAACCAGGAAGCTTTCCTCCATGCTGGCTAACTTCACAGAGTTGTGGTCCTATCCAGGTGCCAGAAGCATCAGAGGTCTCATTCAGCTACGAACCTTGTGAATGACACTGTCATACATAGATCTTGCTATGTTCATGGATGTAATGGTGATATAAATGTGAGAGTAATCAACCAATTTCTGCTTGGATTTAAAGCCAGATCCAAGGGAGAAAACTTAAGTGTCGTACTGTAACCTGGCCAAAAACCCATGGCTGGATAGCATAGCTCATAGGTTCCAGGGGTCGATCTGTTACTATTATCCTGCTAAATGGACATGGTATCAAACTAGGCTCTACTTCATATCTTTCAACTCAGAGATTACTGCAACTCTCAGACATCACTAGAAAAGTTTCTTTGTACAGTAGACTGTAATTAATAAATAAACTCACAACTGATTTTAGTGCAGAAAATGAGTGCCAGTGAAGTGCTCAGTCACAGCAAAACATCTAGAGCACTTCCCAAGGCTCAGGTGCCCAATGCCAGTTAAGGGTGATTGAGCAAAATGCTGCCTCTGGCCATGACAGACCTATATAGCAGCTGTGGGAAGCCTTGACAAGAAATTCATAAGATAAAACCCCTTGATCCAGGCCTCTCTAGTCCATATGGATCTCAGTACTATTTATTATCTTTTAAGCTACTACTAGGATGGTACACCAAGCCTCGTTTACTGGCTCAACCACTTGTCCAGTCCAAAGTCCCAAAGTCTTCCATATTCTTCAAAATCAAAAACAAACAAACAAACAAAACCAGTATTGTCAAGCCTGACACAGAAATAGCCCACCCCTTAGTACCAATTTCTGCCATAGTTAAATTTCTATAGTTGTAGTAAGACATCATGATCAAAGCCCCAGTAAAAGGAAAAATTACTAAGCCTTGCTTAATTTCAGAATGTTAGAGTCCACAAACACTATGGAGGAGAGCTTGACAGCATTCAGGAAGCCACAGCACAGGAGCAATTGCTGTTATCTTACATTTTTATGCACAAGCACAAAGCAGAGAGAAATAACTGAGAATGGCACTGGCTTTTGAATCCTCAAAGTTTGCTCCCACTAACGCACCTCTCCAACATGGCCACACCTCCTACTCCTTACCTAACAGTTCTATCAAACGAAGACCAAGTATGAAACATATGCTACTATTGGAGTCATTTTATTCCAAACCAATACACTTGCCTTCCTTTAAATATTTAAATGTTGAAATAGAATACGTTTTTAAAATAATGTGCTATTTTTCTGACTAGTAATTTTCAATTTAGTGAATGTATAAAAAAGAACAGCAAGTTGCATAAGATTGGCATTTTCTGTGTAGACCTATTAATTATATGTGTATATATGTGTATTTTCTTTGCAAATATGTTTATTTGAATTACACAAAAGTAATTTAAGACCTAACTTATTATAAACTGAACTTTCCTTACAATATAGCTTTAATGTCTACATATTTCTTAATTTTGCAGTCTAAAACCATTTTTAAAAACCTCAGGGGGTTGGGGATTTAGCTCAGTGGTAGAGCGCTTGCCTAGGAAATGCAAGGCCCTGGGTTCGGTCCCCCGCTCCGAAAAAAAAAAAAAAGAACCAAAAAAAAAAAAACCTCAGATACTGGAAGTTAATTGCATTAACTTCGTATCCTTTAATTCTACAATAAATATCTTTGTGATTCTTGCTGACACATTTGCCAATTTAAAACAAATTATATGTGAATATCTGGGTCAAAGGTTATGCACATTTTAAGCCTTTGAATACATATTAGTGTATTTCTCTTCATAAAGATTTTACTAGTTTACAGTAGCATAAGAAGGAGCATTTTTACCTCACCTTTTCTGACCCTGAATATTATTATTGTTATAAATTGCTGAACCTTTAAGGAAAACTGGTATCCCATTTTATCTTGCATTTCTGGAGTTATTATAATTAATTCTTTTTTCATTTGTGAACTGCTTATTCATGACCTCAGTTCACTTTAAAATAATGTATTTTTATCTAATTGGCTAGTAAGACTTATTATAAACTCATAAATTGTTTTTAATCCTCATCTATGCCTTTAAAAGAGATGTTGAGTAATTTACTCCAGTCCAACCAGATAGACCAGATATACCACTGACTCAATATGTAATCTTACTACCTTCAACTTTCAGTGCTGAGATTATAGGTGTGTACCACCATATTCAGTTAAAAGAGACAATTCTTTATCTAGAATATATGTTGCAATTATTTTTCAGTCTTCTATTTCTTTTTTGGTGATATTATAAAATGCATTGTTTTCTATATTTTGAGGGTTTAAATGCTTAGAAATATCTTTATTCCTACCTATATACCTATCAGTGGTATAGACTCAGCATATACCCTAAGGGTGTTCTACCATACCACAAGGACACTTGCTTATCTATGTTCATAGCAGTTTTATTCATGAACGCCAGAATCTGGAAATAACCTAGACATCCTTTAACAGAATAGTGGTTAAAGAAAATGTGGGGTACGTTAACCCAATGAAGTGTTATTCAGCTGTTAAAACGAGTATCATGAAATATGCAGGCAAATAGATGGAACTAGAAAAAAAAATCATCCAGAGTGAGGTAACTCAGACCCAGAAATACAAACATGGTACTACTCACTTATAAGTGGATATTAGCTGTAAAAATCATCACACTACAATCCACAGCACAGACCCAGAGAGGCTAAGTAACAAGGAGGGCTTAAGGGCGGGGTGCAGGAGTTGTCACATGAATCTCCCTGGGAAGGGGAAATAGAATAGATATAGCAGATGGACTGGGGGGGTGAGTTGGGACAGGAACATGAGGGATCAGGTGGGGAAATGATGGAAAGGGAGAGAGAGAGGAGGGAGGAGAGAGGAGAGGGAGAGGAGAGGGAGAGGGAGAGGAGAGGGAGAGGAGAGAGAGAGAGAGAGAGAGAGAGAGAGAGTACTGAGACAGATAACTGGAACTATGGGACATTTCTGAGTCGAGGCAGAGAAACCTAGTGCAATGGATACTCCCAGGAATCTACTAGGGTGAACCTAGCTAAGACTTATAGTAAGGGGGTTTATGGAACCTGAACTGGCCATCTCCTATAACTAGGCAATACTTCCAGTGGAGGGATTGGGACACCAACCCAGTCTCAAAACCTTTCATGTATAATTTGTACTGCCTACATGATATGCTTTAGTAAAGGTGGCGCAGAAATTGGGAGAGTAGCCAACCAATGACTGGTCCATCTTGAGACTCATTCCTTGAGAGGGAGTCCCCTATTGACACTGCCTGGAGGGACAGAACTCAGAGGCTCGATAGCCCAGAGATCCAGGATAGAACTGAACATGATCAGCAAAAGAATTAAATGAAATGATCCCTAATGATATTCTGCTATATTTAGACAGGAGCCTAGCATAATCATCAGAGAGGCTTCATCCAGCCTCTCTGATGGAATAGGATGCAAAGACCCACAGCCCAACATTAGGAGGGTAGCCTGCAGGAGAAGAGGAGAAAGGGGTGTAGGAGCCAGAAGAGCCAAGGACACCACAAGAAGAATCACAGAATCAACTACCTGGGCTCACAGGGACTCACAGAGACTAAACAGGCAATCAGGAAGCCTGCTTGGGTTTGACCTAGGTCCTGTACATATATTTTGATTGTATAGCTTGATCTTCTTTTGGGACTCCTAACAGTGGGAACAGGAACTGTCTGACTCTGTTGCCTGCTTTGGGGACACTTTCCCCTATTAGGCAGTCTCATTCATTTTTTATTGGTTATTTTATTTATTTACATTTCAAATTACTTTTTTTTATTTTACACACCAGTCATTATCTCCCTCCTGGTCCACCCTCCTACAGTTCCTCACTCCATTCCTCCTTCCCCCTGTCTTCAAGAGGATGTTCCCTCCCACTGCCTGTGCAAGGCCTCGCTGCATCTTCTATCACAGGCCAGACCAGGCAGTCCTCTGCTGTGTATGTGTTGGGGGCCTCGGAACAGCTGCTGCATGCTCTCTGGTTGGTGATCCAGTGTCTGTGAGATCGCGAAGGTCCAGGTTGAGACTGCTGGCCCTCCCATGGGGTCGCCCTCCTCCCTCAGCTTTTTCTGCCTTTCCCTAATTCAACCACAGGGTTCCCGACTTCAGTTCATTGGTTGGGTGTAAATGTCTGGTCTGTTTAGGTCAGCTGCTTGTTAGGCCTTTCAGAGTGCAGCCATGCTAGGCTCCTGTCTATAAGCACACCATAGCATCAGTAATAGCGTCAGGCCTTGGGGCCTCCCCTTGAGCTCCATTCCAATTTGGGCTGTCACTGATCCTCCTTTCCCTCAGTCTCTTCTCCATTTTTGTCCCTGCAGTTCCTTTAGACAGGAACAATTCTGGATCAGGTTTTTGACTGTGGGATGTCAGTCCCATTCCTCCACTTGATGCCCTGTCTTTCTTTTGGAGGTGGACTCTACAAGTTTCCTCTCTCCACTGTTGGGCATTTCAATCTAAGGTTCCTCCCTTTGAGTCCTGAGAGTCTCTCCCCTCCCAGGTACATTCTAGAGGTCTTCCCACCCCCCTCCCCACGTTGCATATTTTCATTCATTCTGCTGGCCCTTGGGGCTTCTCTCCTGTTCGCCCTTCTCCCAATACTTGATCATGTTCATCCAGTCTTAATATGAGGAAGTATTTTCTAGTCTTGCAACTTGATTTGACATGTCTGGTTGATATCCCTGGGAGGGTTGCCCTTTTCTGAAGAGAAATGGAAGAGTTGGGGGTGGGGGAGTGTGGGTGAAGGAAGACCAGGAGCAGAGGAACGAGGGGAAACTGCAGTCAAGGTATTATATATGAGAGGGAAAAAAGGTATTTTTCAACTCCACCTTTATTGAACACAGCAATTTTTACTACATATATGATGAAACAATATTGGTAAAATTACATTTTGCTTATGCATCCATTTAAATGTCCTCTGGTGTTGAGATGGTTATATTAAAAAATGTTATTCAGCATTGTGTTATATAACTCAATGACACCTGACATTTCTTTTAGCCATTTTGTAATTATGAGGTTTGATGTGCAGAGCAGCTTTCAAAAGAAACCGGATTTTCAAACAAGGTATTTTTATGTTAGGGAATAACACTTGTTTTTGACTAAGATATGCCAGACCGGGGTCTGAGTATCATGTAGTTGTGATGATTTTCCTGGGATGACTCATAATATGAGTGCTGTCATCATGGAACTTACTGCCGTGGTCACTGCAGAGCAAAGGTCTACAGAAGGAAATTCAATTTCCAATTACTCACCGTTCTCATAGCAACATGACACTTTTTCTTATGTTCTCACTTACACATGAAGGCAACAAATCCAGACTTAGTTTCTTACATAAACAACAGTGAAGTTTTTCTCAGTTACTAACACCTTTCTTACTCATCCCCTTCATCACTCCACTGGAAGCCAAGGAAGCATATCATTATATATACCAGCAGCAGCATAATTGTGTAGCAATTTTATTTGATGTAAGCTCTCTCTATGGGATTTATATTTCAGTCCTGTACACATCTGGAAATTTAACTTAGAAGATTGACTAAATAATCTGAAAAAATAACTTTTAGGTAAAATAGAAACTTTAATGCAGTTTGGTGTTATGAATTTAAATTTTATGGTTCAAGTGAAATCAACTAAAAACCTGTGCAATTAACTAGATTCTAGAAGGATTATCCATGAAACATTTGCAAACTCACTTTTTGTTTTTACAAAATATGCTTTTACTCCTTCAATATAATATTTGATTCATTATTTCAAATGTAACTTTCCTTAAAGCCATTTATATTTCTTTCTCTCAAGTTGAAGTCCTCCCATGGTTGAGACATTAATGATTAAATGATAAAGATGGTAACTTGTTTCTTATGGTGAATAAATATATTCATATTATTTCTTATACTGGAAAGAAAGCACCACTGATGAAATCTGGAAAGATATTGTTCTCCTGGTTTTACAATATTGTTCTTTTTAAATGATTGATGTTTAGATGAAAAATAAACACTAGATGTCATAGACAAGACATATTTATTGTGGCAACATACAGATGATAATCTTATTAAATCGAATCATTTCTACTTTCCTCCAATCTCAAAAACTATTCCCTAAGAATGTATCTTGGGGTCTGGAGAAATGGCTCAGCAGTTAAGAACATTTATTTTTGCAGAGGACTGAGGTTAAATTCCCAAAACATACCTCACAAATGTCTGTCTCTTTAGTTCCAGGGGATCTGATCCCCTCTTCTGACCCCATGAGTACTAAGTGCTCATGTGATACACATATATACATGCAAGCAAAAAGACACATAAATAAAATGAAAACATGTAATAAAAAGATTGTCGTTATGGTTTAATTGGTCAAGGCAATTTTACCAAGCCTGACAACCTGAGTTCAATCCCCAGAATCCACATTGGTTAAAGATCACCACATTTCCTCTAGATTTTATCTCTTATCAACATGTGTCACCCTACTCTCTGCAACAAACAATTGTAATAAAAAGAATGTGTCTGTTGAGGGAAATTTTTTCTTCTCTCACCCTGTGACTTGATATTCCATCCACACACACACACACACACACACACACACACACACACACACACACACACACACACACACATTTTACACTTTCCATTTGGCACTTCAAATACATCAAAATGGAATCACCTTTTCACTTTTTATCTCTTTTTGTATTCACAAGTCTGCATCAATGAAATTGCTATTTCAGAGGAATTTAGTATCACTCTTACTCAGTGTCCCATATTTAAATAGTTGACACTTCTAGCATTGCTTTGGCAATATTTCTTATATGTGTGTGTGTTTCTCTAAATATACTAATGTTACAATTGTTTAGAAAGCAATTTCATGAGAAATATTACAATGCTTGTAATGTTCTGTGACATTCTTTTCTTTCTGCCTCAATATGGTGACACAGTGTCTGAAGAAAATTCAACTCCACTTATATTACTCTGAAATTCAAGTTTCCTTACTATCTCTGGAATAAAGACTACACCTTTTATTGTTCAATACTTAAGAGTATTGAAAGCCAGACAATCTGTTCTTAGCCTGCCTTCCTGTTTATCCTCTCCGTTTTGAACTCCCACACATATTACATTCAAGCTATATCACACAGCACATCAAAATGAAATAACCTTTCACTCCAGAAGTGCTGTCATATATTTTGTTCCTGTACTATTATTCTCTCATAGCACTTTGTACTTTGATAATGTGTTTGGCAGTTTAATATGTTCCTTTTGGTCATCAACACAGTGAACTGTGTCACAGTTTATTTCTTGGCAAATTCAACTTGAGACTTTTGATATTTGAGACATCTATAAGGAATACACTGAAGATAAAGTCCTTGAGGGTTGTTAGAAACTATATTCTTATTCTGAGTTCAGTTACATCTAAAGCAAAGTGTTTAAGTTCTTTGATATCATTACAGAGGCACATTAAAACACAAATATTAAATATATTCAAGATTAAAGTCGTGGATTTTAAGTAAGAAAGTCATATGAAGTGTGTTCGCTTTTACCTGTAACAACAACTCTGCTTTGTGATAGTTTGCATATATGCAAATATATAGATTTGTCTTATCATATAATCTGATTATACGCTCCAGAGTTCTTCACGTAGAAAAGTGTTATATAACTTCCCCCTTTTGAATATTTAAGTGTTGTTGTAAAATTATAAAAAATTTCAGTTTTAAAAATAGTTCATTATTGTCCCAAACTGTGTCATAAAATTTCTCACAGGCACATATTCACTTTGTACTTTGAAGAAACATCTACTCAGAAAAGAATACACACATAAAATACAGGCTTATCCAGGGTTGGGATGATGGCTGGGTCACCTTGTGGATTGCCCAGTCATCCATTCCCTTCTATTAAACAAGTTAATATAAAATGAAGGATTTGGAGCCCTTATCGGTCATATCCTGCTATTGCTCTATAAAGTACCTGTCCATTTATAATTTAAAGTTTCAGATAGAATTTATATCCTATTTCTCAAAATAATTAATAAATATTTCCCAAATAGGATCTTTTATTCCTTTGTTCATTGAACCTTTAAGAATGTATTTTTGTTTACTCTGTTAAGCTACTGTACATTTTGAGAGTTTCAGTTCTTTTTTTATTCATTGATAAGAGTGTCTATCAAGAAATAACATGGGGAAATGATGGAGACTCAGAGTCCCACAGGATATAGTCATAGGTAGCACACTACTAGTTTCTCCCAAATATTAGAGCAGTGATAGTCTAAGCCTCCCTAAACCTTATACGCATGAATGCATATACAACCATACAGCAGGAGCAGTGATTTCCAAAGGCATTTTATCTTTAAGCTTCCTCAGGCTTAACGCCTCCTTTAAAATCATGCTGGTGAAACACGGTCCTAGTATCACAGTAATAAGAAGCAGAAAAGCGATAAGATACCACAAGTTTTAAATAAGAGTTTATTTTAAAATAAAAGTTAAGGGCTGAGGGAGTGTTTGAATGCTTGCCTCTCACCTACACGGTCCTAGATATCACACTTAACACCAGTGGGAAAATGGAAAAAGAAAAAAAAAAGTCAACATCTTCCTTAAAAATGAAACATACTTATTTTAGTAAAAATTAATCAGTTTCTTGGCCATAAAGAAGGTCTTAAAGATTAGAACTAACTTCAAATGCCATAATATAATCTGATTGTGGAGCACTTACATGTTGATTAGTTTTATTATATGTGAAACATAATGCTATTTTTCCTTTTCACATTTTGAATTGAAAAGGCTTTGCCATGGGTTGCATGTGAAGAAGCATGTGTCAAATATGGGAGAAAATATTTTAGTGTAAGTGTTTGAGGTATAAGTCAATTTCCTTTTTCAAATACAAAACTGTAAATCAAAGAACAGTGGTACAATGAAGGTCTCAAGAATAATCCCTTTTTTTCTGCATTTGTCTTTCCAGGTCTGAAAAATCGTCTTTTTTTCATTTGAAGCCTCAACTTAATAGTTGTCCTGACATTCTGCAGCTCACACTGATGTCTCCCTTTCCCGGACTCCTACTGCACTGAGAAGAAGTACCACACAATTTTGCACTTAATTGTTATAATAGTTTCATGAGTCAGTCTTCTCAACTAGATTGGAAGCTCTTTAACTGCACAAATCATGTCTTACATGTCTTGCCTGGCACAAAATTGATAATTGTTGATTAATAAATGCAGCCAGCAATTTTCTCCCTTTTGAATGTTTCTACCCTCTCATCTGAGCCTGCTTGGGAAAGGTTAGGGTCTAACAAAAAATACTTTTAAAATTAGGAATTCAACAGTATTTTATAATGTTAACACTAAGATAAGCAAGATCTCCAGGAAATCAAGATATATTGCATATGTAGTCTGACTATTAGAATACACATTATTATATGTCTTCAGAACTTTTAAAAATGGGTACAATCTATATTAAAAATTCAGCATCATGCAGCAGCTATAATGTACTAGGTATTAGTTAAGGGACACCAATGGATGTAAAAGGCACCTAACCAATAAAGATCATTTGCTCGCATCACTATGTTAGTTTCATTACATAATATGACTTGCATTTCTCCCTCACCATAAAAAGAATAATGGTCATTTATATGTGAATAAACTACAGTTTGGATACTATGCCCTTAAACAAATGGCCTAACCCCTCTAACAGGACATGAATGGATGTAAAAGGCCCCTGATCAATAAAGATCTATATCTTCAAAACCCGATGTCATAATTTTTCTAAGTCTAACTACAGAAAGCAAATTATATAACTTCCTGAGTGATATGATAAAAATATGTATCAGATCATTTCACATTATAAATGTTATGATACGCCACAATATATGCTATCAATCTATACAATTAAAAAGGTATTTAAAATAAAATCATATTACAATAAGCTGTGAAATTGTGGTGTGGGCTTTTAATCCAAGTACCCAGAGGTGCAGACAAGTGGATCTTTATTAGTTAAAGGACTATCTGTTCTATTTAGAGTATTCCAAACCAACTATAGTCACCCAGCGAGATCATATCTCAGAAAATATTAAAATAAAATCAAGAGCCTGGAAAATACATGCATAATAAAACAGGAACATATAGCTCAAATCTTATGGCAACAAAGAAGAGTAGGCGGTATAAATAAAAAAGAGTGACTAAGCTTGCTTTACAAAAGCTGATGTAATATTTTCTAGAAGAGAGGATAAAAAAAATTTCTAGTTTGTGGAGTATAATATTACTTTAAGTTTCCATATTTGCAGTTGCTATTATTTTGCATTATGTGTATGAACGTTTTGCCTGCATGTATATATTTGCATCACAGGCAGGCCTAGTGGTCAAGGAAGTCAGAAGGAGGCATTGGATGCCCTGGGAGGGAAGTTATTGGTGGTTGTAAGTCAAAATGTAGGTGCTCGGAATTGAACAGAGAGGTCCTCTGCAAGAACTACAAATACTTGTTCTTAGTTCAGAGTTTTTTCATTTAAGGAAGTAACCAAGTGGCTGCTGGGAGTTGAACTCAGGACCTCTGGAAGAACAGTCCGTGTTCTTAACCACTGAGCCATCTTGCCAGGCATTAATTTAGATTTTTTTTTATGAGTAGTTTTGATTATTTTCCTTGAAATTTGGATTCTATGACTTCACATACTATGTCTACTTTTTCCATCGTGGAATAAAGCAATTTTTGGAACATAAGGGAAATTGAGAACTATTTTCTGAATGACTGAGTGAATGAACAGTGTGATATCTGAGTTGTGTATATCAATATAGTAATACATACAAGATGAAAAAGATGAGAAATGGTTCTTTAATAAAATATGTTAGTCAATTAAGTTCTTTAATGATTATATGCCAAAGACATCTCCATTTGGAGAAGGGTTCTAAGAAAGGGACATATGGGAGTGGCAAAACAAACTGCAAGTCACATCATGGGTTGAAGCTGGCAGCCTATGTTCTGCTTGAGACACTTTCCAGCCTGCTTTCTCTCTCTGATTACTTTCTCTGGAGATCTGCAGACAGCTCTCTCTATGTTCTGCTGGAGACAGTTCTCCAAGCAGTTTTCTCTTGCTCTTCTAAAAAAATTCTCTGGATGTAGATTATAAGCCCAGTCAGTCGTTTATTTTACATATCAATCCAGTCGTTTACTCCAGGGTTCCTTTTGATTATCCTATGAATCAGCACCCCATGGCCCCAGCCCCTTAATTCTTAGGGGACAGCAAGAATTTGTTTCTTTCTTTCTTTCTTTTTTTTTATTGGATTTTTAATTTATTTACATTTCAAATACTATCCCCTTCGGTTTCCCCTCCACAAACCCCTGTCCCCACTTCCCTGCTTCTGTGGTCTCCTCCTCCCTCTTGCCTCCCCACCCTGGCATTTCCCTACACTGGGGCATTGAGCCTTCATAGGACCAAGGGCCTCTCCTACTGATACAAGACAATGCCATTCTCTGCTACATAAGCAGCTGGAGCCATGGGTCTGTCCATGTGTACTCGTAGTTGTTGAGTTAGCCCTGGGTGCTCTGGGGTGTCTGGTTGGTTGGTATCGTTGTTTTTCCTATGGGGTTGCAAACCCCTTCAGCTCCTTTAGCCTTTTCTCTAACTCCTCAATTGAGGACCCCATTCTCTGTCCAAAGGTTGGTTGCAAGCATCCAATTCTGTATTTGTCATGCTCTGGCAGAGCCTCTCAGGAGACAGCTATATCAGGCTCCTGTCAGTAAGCACGTCTTGGCATCCACAATATTGACTGGGTTATGTGTCTGTATATGGGATGGATTCCCAGGTGGGGCAGTCACTGGCTGGCCTTTCCTTCAGTCTCTGCTCTGCACTTTGTCTCCCTATTTCCTTTAGATGGAGCAATTCTGGGTTAAAATTTTGAAGATGAATGGGTGACCCCATCCCTCAATTAGTGACCTTGCAAGAGGCTCCCAGGACCCAAAGGAGATGAGATTACCTGACACATTTTCAACAGTGCAACCAAAATCAGAGATCAGCCTACCTCTGTTAAGCACAGATGTTAAACTAGCTGGGTGGGACCCTGTCCTGAAATTATCATTTCTACCACACCTAGGCCTAACCTTGCTCCGTCTCAGACAGACCCTTAACTCAGAAATCTGTCTGCCTTTGTAAGCAGAAAAAACAAACAACAACAATAACAACAACAGAGGCTGGAGATATGGCTCAGCAGTTGAGTCTGCTCTTCCAGAGGTTCTGAGTTCAAATCCCAGAAATCACATGGTGGCTTACAAATATCTCTAATGAGATCTGATTCCCTCCTCTGGTGTGTCTGAAGACAGTGACAGTGTACTTATATACATTAAATAAGTAATTGTTTAAAAAATAACAACAATAAAACATGGCCGGATGGGATCTCCCGCAATCACCACTCCCTAAATCCCTGTATCTATCTTCCTTAGAATCTTTCTGACAAGTTGGCACATTGTTTAGCTGCCTCTGTTCCTTTAGATCTGTGAAACCCCTTCTACAACTCATAGTGCATTCTTACATTTTTGCATAGTTGAGAAATTATATATTTTAGAACTCATGTTTTTAGAATTCTTTTCTACAGTCTTAAGAGCTGTCCTGAAGGTCTCAGAGATTACCATTTTACTGAGACATTAGCCACACACTTCAGCCTGCAAGATTCCTGATGTCTCTGATTGCCATGGAGCCATTAACATTACAAGGAGGACATTCCTGAAGGAGGAATGTAAAATATGTACATTATTACAAACAAACCTTATGCCCTTAGTAGCTATTGACATTCTTGTAGGACCTTGCCTGCTGCCTCTATCCTAGGGCCGGAACCACATCATTCTGTCCCTAACAAAGCTATGAGGGATCCGGCAATTATATAAACTCAAATATGTATTTTTAAAGTCACAATCTGTACCCTAAGTAATGAGTGTTTCTAACAGTCATTTGCACCAGATATGAGAGAAGGTATATTTTTGTAGACTTCAAAGCAAACTTAGTGACAATCAGCTTTTCTCCAAGAATTACAAGAATGTTTCATCATGTGTTCCAGACCAGAGGAGGTATTTATATTCTAATAGTAACTGTAAACCACAAACAAGGCATTTAGAATGTATTTTAAATGGGCAACAGATCCATTTTTCCAATATGACTCAAAATAAATATAGGTACTAGAGTAACAAAATAGTCAAGAGGTAATAAAGATTACCTGATTTCGAAGAACTGATTGAAATAAAATTCTGGAGGAATGCTATAGGGTTACAATCGTGTTTTCATATACTTATATGTAAACACATTTCTATTTCATATTTTTGAAGGATATATTATCTAGTAGTGGGTTTATAAAACATTTGTCTTGGAATTCAGATGAGTTTTGTTCTTTATTCTGTATACTTTTGGATCAACAAGTATAGCCGTAGACCAGGGAAGGTAGTTCATATCAACAATCTTGGTTTGGTATACAAAGACAGGAACATTGTCACAAGTTTAAGACTTGCTTGGTCTATGTAGTGAGTTCTAGGCCAGCCAGTACTACCCAGCAAGACTCTGACTCAAACAACAATAACAGCAACAATAGAATCGCAATTAGAAGTATGGATATTGTAATAAACAACATGTAACTTTTATACCAACAATACAGTTGACAAAGTATCTTCCAAAATTAATCTTGTCACGCTTACATCATTAGAGTTATAAAATATGCAACACATTTATACTTTTATCTTGTTTGCCTTGCCTCAGCTGATAGCTTAGAATATGTGAATGTAACTCGACCCAGCACTATGTTTTAAAGGCCTGAGTTGCTTTCTTCTTTGGTGTTTTTACATAAATATATCCCTTTCAAAGCTCTACGACAGAAAGCAGAGGTAATTAAAACACCTCCTTTTTAAATTTGCTACAAGTCCTTACAGGGTGTGCCATCATTTTTGTTCTTTCAAAAGTTTATTAATCTCAGACTAAAAAGACTCAGAAAAATAGATATATTCTTTATTCAATTATCTATAAAAAACAAACTCATTATTTACCGTGACATATGAAGCATGTAGAACAAGTTAATGGAATCTATAGTATTAGAAACCTTCATGGAAGTAGGTATTGATGAGTTCTAAAATTATCCCTGTAGTTTCTTTATGCATCATGTCATTGAAGTAAATGTATTGAAGCTGGTGAGAAGTAGAACTGATTTAAATTCATGAGGAAAACCTGCCTCTTGATTGCTAATAAGCAAACACTAGTAAGAAAAACAAGTGTGCTGTTCCAAGAAAGCTGTATTATTGTATTGTATGTGTGTATAAAGACATATTTTTATAAACTGTTTAAAGTGCCATATTATCTGGTTGAATACCATGAATACAAATGGGAATAAAATAGAAAATCTGAGCTGCAAATTGAATAGGTATTGTCCAAACACTTTCTAGAGATAAAAATTATTTCCAAACAGAATATCGGGATTTAAACTGTTTACTTGTTAATTTCCGAGAATGTTGTCACTATTGTCTGCATATCTATACTGTTAACATTGGCCTTAGTTCAATAAACATTCACTGTATAGTTATCATGCTAAGTGTGGAAAATGGGAAGGGAATTACACAAACATGAATTAAACATCGTCTGGTCCCAGTTATCAAAGAGGTTAAAATATAGTAGGAGATATCATGCATACAATTAACTTATGAATAAAATAATTATACCCTAAACAGAATTTTGTACAACAATTTAGCAGCTATTGTTAAAATGTGAATTCAATGGTATGATTCTTAATATTTTTGTTTACAATGATACTTAGAGGAAAGAGGTAAAGGAAAAATGATATTATTGACAATTCTTTTTTTTTTCTTTTTTCTTTTTTTTTTTTTTTTGGAGCTGAGGACTGAGACAGACCTTGCGCTTGCTAGTCAAGCGCTCTACCACTGAAACTAAATCTAACCCCATTATTGACAATTCTTTCGCCAAACTTTCACATTCTCTCAGCTAGGATAGGTCTGTGTTGTGGATAGCCCTAGTGCTGTTTGTATTTTGATGCTAATTCTGCTTCTCCAAGAGGGGCTGCCTGGGATGAGGAGTGAATCACATACTCAGATGACTTCATGTGAACCTTCTCCTAATGAATTAAGATTTCTAGGAGCCAATCCCTGGGTGAGGAGTAGGCGGGACCTCCGAGTGGGAGGGGGAAAGAGGAGAGGCAGGAAAAGGTGACTTGCTTTTCGGATGGGGAGAGCTTGGAGGACAAAATGTAGCTAGGAAGGGGCCCCTGGTTTAGATGGCCAGGATTTGCCACCGGAGGAGTTATATTTAGAATAGTTTACAAAATTAGGGCGTTAGTTGCTGTGCCCAGTGACGGGGTTACCTGTTGATTCTAAATGTGTGTGGTGCATTCCTCCACGCGGCCAGAAAGAAAGGTATGTTGGCAAAGCATGGGGTTGCCAGGAGTGCACCCCAAAAAGCCATGGGAATTTGGAATCGTGGGGGTGGAATGGTAGCGACCCGCCATGGGAACTTAGGGAGCCACGTGGAGAGATTTCAGAGCTCCGGGTCAGAGAGTGTGCTGGGCTGAGAAGGCCAGGCCTGCCTGCTCAGGTGCCTTGAAGGCAGTAGTGTGGGTACTTTTTTATTATTTCATGCTACACATTTAGCAACCAATGCCCATTATATAAAAGTAAATTGAAAACAATGGCGAAGCCATATATCAGTAGGAGAAAACAATACAATATTGAGAACATAAATTCTAAGGGTTCAAAACAAAAGTTATATAAACAGTTTTGGCAAAATCAAGGTTTTAAAAAGTTTCTGAGAAAATCACATAGTGATTCTGAAATCCCAATTTGTATTCATAATATTATCTATTATTGATGTAAAAGTAAATCTTATTGGTCACATACATAGTACACAATTTACTCGGTCCAAAAAGCCTTACCTGACTTCAAATTTCAGTGATTACCGCCTCCAAAGAGCTACTATAAACCTCATTACGTATATCATTCATGTAGTGCCTGGTGATAACTTCTGTATAGTTGTTTTGTGTTTTTTTAAAGGATTTATTACTATCTCTATATGAATTGATTGCAATCTCCCTGAAAACAACAGATATATTTTAAAACACTTTGTAAGAATAACTTAGTGTAGTATCATTCAGATTTTGAGTAGATATTAAATATTTATTCTAAGACTGAAACTTTTCTAATGGACATTAAAGAACCATATCAACAGCTAGTTAATTATGTCTGAAATGGGGTTGTGCATACAACCTTTTTTTAGATTCAAATAGTCTTAATATGGATAAGATATGAAGTGACTAGTTTTGGCTTCCTAAATATAGAAATCAGTGTTGCTGGGAACTTTGCAATAATGACAGAATAGCCTAATTTAATATTGCAGTCCTGCAAATACAAGGAGAAAAGGGAGGGTAAGTAATGCCTTTGTAATACCCATGACAAAAAGAGACTTAAATACAATTAGCCGCAACCCCTGCCTTAGTTAGTTATGCATCACCAGTGAAGCACAGTGTGATAGATGTGGTTGCAGTTCTCATTACGAATAAGAACAAATATAAGAAGAGGATTCTTTTTGTAAAGTTCCTCCATGGTGATTTATGGAGGAATATGTTTTGAATTTTGGGAATATCTATTTTTTTTCTCATTTGGTTCTAATAAGAGCCTTACCACACTATGGTCTGAGCACTGTTTTTGATGTTTTGTGTATAAAATGGAGATAGAAAAAGGCTTGCAGCACAAAAAACTTGAAGTTCGGTACAGCAGTTGTGGTTGCTTCAAACAAGTCTTTTAAAATAAGTGGGTCAAGTAGAGTATACAGATTCAGAATTCTCTAAAAAACAGAATTATCAAAATGACTAAGACATTATGTTCCTTTTAAAGTTTTAACTTCTCCACAGAGTTGGATTATGTCTTGATCTACATTTTTCAGAAGTCATCATTCATTAGCAATTTTTAAAAAGTACATTTCTTATTTATCTTTGTTACCATAAAAATATTTCTCCTTAGGCTCCAATTTTAAAAGAGAGAAATTCTAGAAATAATTGTGAAGTAATACAATAAATCAGAGTAAAATTGCTATCATTTTATACTGTTAGATAAAAATGCTAATCAATCATGAGGGAAAAAAAGCTACAATGAAAGAATGTTTTAGAATAATCAATAAAATTATCTTTAGTCTGAGGCAGAACTATTAATTAGGTTTCCTGAATCTTATGGATTTCAACATGGTTGTGCGTTTAATTTTCACTGTTTTTTTTTTTTTTTTGCTAATGTAAGAAAAAATAAGGAATCACAAGTCCATATTGGTACTTAGAAGATTTGGAAGCATTACACTGAGATGCGTTGTGAAAAACCTCTTGTGAATTGGATCAAAGTATTTACAACCAACTAAGAAAATCAAGTCCTGTAAAATTTTGAAATAGATATGGGTACAAATATATGTATCTGTATATGTATGACTGCAGTCAAGTGCCTTTACAACATCTAAAAGTATCCTTGTGCAATTTAACTATTTATTTATAATTTTATGTGCTATACCAAAAGTAACAATAGTGAGAAAAATGAGGAAACATTAAAATATTTATGTGAAGAATAAATAATAAATACAACTAGATTTTGAAGCCAAAGGGTGTAGTACCTATTTTAGGTACTTTAGGTATTTTAGGTACCAAATTCATATCTTTACATATTGTTTTTTCCAAAAAGGTAATACACAGTAATACAATTTTCTTTTTAAAGAATTATTTACTTTATTTATATGAGTACACTGATGCTGTCTTCAGACACCAGAAGAGGGCATCAGATCCCATTACAGATAGTTGTGAGCCACCATATGGTTGCTGGGAATTGAACTCAGGACCTCTGGAAGAGCAGTCTTAACCACTGAGTCGTATCTCCAGCCCATAATGCAACGTTCAAATTACTTTGTTATAAATTCTGATTACCAGATTCAGAGTATCACTATTTATTTCTTTTTACATATTCAATGATGCTTGAATTATCATTGTAATTTTAAAAGGATGTGATTTATTTGGTGTGAACTAAGGTGTCCCTAAAATGTCAATTACTGAAATGTTATTTCTATATCCATCCCTGCAGAAGTTATGTAGTTAAGGTACCAGGCACAATGGCTATATTAAGATTAGAAAATAACCCAGATGTCTGAAGCAATATTTGCTGCTTTCTAGGCTCTTCATCCTATCAACCTCGTCTGAAAAGTAGAGAACACAAATTGTAAATGTAACTTTTATTCACCAAATGTAATTGTCACTTTATGAACTCTGGCTGTCTGGTTCAACTCAGTTGTTCTGGCTCAAATTCCTCTCCATACTGCCTGATTCAGTCTGGCTTCTATCAGCTTTTCACTAAATTGCTCTGCTTGGCCTCAAACTAACTTTGAAAATGTGTTCTAATCTTTTGGCTGATACTTATTTTCTTTCTTCAACTGTGACCTGCACTGAACTACATGAAGTGATAAATGACCTCAACTGTCTCTCTTTGTGCTGTTCTCAAATAGCTCATCTCCTGAGAATTGGGATTATCCTATCTCTAACTCATCCTGTCAAATCTTTCTCTGAGAGACACACAAACATAATCCCAGCTCTAAATATGAAAATAACAGGAAGCAACAATCACTATTACTTAATAACTCTCAACATCAATGGACTCAATTCCCCAATAAAAAGACATAGACTAACAGAATGAATACAAAAAGAAGGACCAGAATTTTGCTGCATACAGGAAGCACAACTCAGAGACAAAGACAGACACTACCTCAGATTAAAGGGTAGAAAACAAATTTCCAGGCAAATGGTCCAAAGAAACAAGCTGGAGTTGCCATTCTAACATTGAATAAAATTGACATTCAACCAGAAGTCACCAAAAACGATAAGAAAGGACACTTCATATTCATCAAAGGAAAAATTCACCAAGATGAACGCTCAATCCTAAATATCTATGCCCCAAATACAAGGGCACCTACATACGTAAAAGAAACCTTACTAAAGCTCAAAACACACATTGCACCTCACACAATAATAGTAGGAGATTTTAACACCCCTACTCTCTTCAATGGACAGATCACAGAAACAGAAATTAAACAGAGACATAGAGAAACTAACAGAAGTTAAGAACCAAATGTATTAAACAAATATTTATAGAACATTCCATCCTAAAACAAAAGGATATAACTTTTTCTCAGCAGCTCATGGGACTTCTCCAAAATTGACCATATATTTGGTCACAAAGCAGATCTCAACAGATACAGGAAGATAGATATAATCTCATGCATCCTATCAGATCACCACAGATTAACAACTTGGTCAAGGAAGAAATAAGAAAGATTAAAGACTTCTTAGAATTTCATGAAAATGAAGGTATAACATACCCAAATTTATGGGACACAATGAAATCTGTGCTAAGAGGAAAGCTCATAGCTCTGATTGTCTGCATAGAGAAACAGCCTGACAACCCACCTAAAAGCTCTAGAACAAAAAGAAGTAAATACACCCAAGAGGAGTAGAAGACAGGAAATAATCAAACTCAGGGCTGAAATCAACCAAGTAGAAACAAAAAAGGACTACAAAAGAATAAACAAAACCAAGAGCTGATTCTTATGAAAAAATCAACAAGATAGATAAAACCTTAGCCAGACTAACCAGAGGGCACAGAGAGTGTATCCAAATTTTTAAAAAAAAAAAAAAAATTAGAAACGAATAAGGAGACATAAAAGCAAAATCTAAGGAAATTCAAAAAATCACCAGATCCTACTACAAAAATCTTCTGGGGAAATCACCATCCCTGACCTCAAGCAGTATTACAGAGCAATAGTCATAAAAACTGTATGGTATTGGTACGGAGGCAGGCAGGTAGATCAGTGGAATAGAATTGACTACCCAGAAATGAACCCACACACCTATGGTCACTTGATATTTGACAAAGGAGCTAAAACCAAAGAAAAGGTAGCATTTTCAACAAATGGTGCTGGTTCAACTGGAGGTCAGCATGTAGAAGAATACAAATCGATCCATTCTTATTGCCCTGTACAAAGCTAAAGTCCAAGTGGATCAAGGACCTTCACATCAAACCAGATACACTCAAACTAAAAGAAAAAATGTGGGGAAGAGCACATGGGCACTGGTGAAATTTTTTCAAAAGAACACCAATGGCTTATGCTCTAAGATCAAGAATTGACAAAATGGGACCTCTTAAAACTGCAAAAGCTTCTGTAAGACAAAGGACACTGTCATTAGGACAAAATGGCAACCAACAGATTGGGAAAAGATCTTTACCAATCCTACATCTGATAGAATACTAATATCTAAAATATACAAAGAACTCAAGAAGTAAGACTCCAGAGAGCCAAATAACCCTATTAAAAAATGGGGTACAGAGCTAAACAGAAAATATCAAATGGCTGAGAAACACCTAAAGAAATGTTCAACATCCTTAGTAATCAAATCAAAACAACCCTGAGATTCCACTTCACACAAGTCAGAATGGCTAAGATAAAAAACTCAGGTGACAGCAAATGCTGGCGAGGATGTGGAGAAAGAGGAACACTACTCCATTGTTGGTGTGATTGCAGACTGGTACAACCATTCTGGAAATCAGTCTGGAGGTTCCTCAGAAAATTGGACATTGCACTACCTGAGGACCCAGCTATACCTCTCCTGGGCATATACCCAAAAGATGCTCCAACATACAGCAAAGACACATGCTCCACTATGTTCATAGCAGTTTTATTTATAATAGCCAGAAGCTAGAAAGAACCTAGATGCCCTTCAACAGAGGAATGGATATAGAAAATGTGGTACATCTACACAATGGAATACTACTCAGTAATCAAAAACAATGACTTTATGAAATTCATAGGTAAATGTAATGAACTAGAAAATATCATCCTGAGTGAGGTAACCCAATCACAGAAAAACACACATGTTATGTCCTCATTGATAAGTGGATATTAGCCCCAAAGCTCATATTCCCCAAGATGCAATCCACAGACCTCATGAAGCTCAAGAAGGATGCCCAAAATGTGGATGCTTCACTCCTTCTTAAAAAGGGGAATAAAATATCCATAGGAGGCAATATGGATGCAAAGTTTAGAACAGTGACCGAAGGAACAGTCATTCAGATTCTGCCCCACATATGGCCCATATATATATATACAGCCACCAAAACTAGATAAGATGGATGAAGCTAAGAAGAGCATGCTGACGGGAACTGGATATAGATCTCTCCCGAGAGATACAGTCGGAACATGTCAAATACAGAGGTGAATGCTAGCAACAAACCCCTGAACTGAGAATGGGATTCCCGTTGGAAGAATTAGAGAAAGGATTGAAAGAGCTAAATGGGCTTGCAACCCCATAAGAATAGATGTCCGTATGGCAGTCACTTCAAGGTTAAACCTCTGTGGCCATGCAGCCCAGAGTCACGTAGCCACCTTGAGCTATGCAGTCACAAAGCGGCTAGGCCCAAATCCAATATGGCTCACTACAAGGTTGCATTTAATTGAGCCTCTTATAGAAGATAAGTGTCATATAAAAATGTGTTCGATTAGCATTAACTGTCAAATTGTCACTGCTTAACGAACTAAAATATTCCCAAAGGGACAGCTAGCAGTGTAAAAAGATGGGCCAGATATTCTTTATACTGTGTGGCGGAAGAGCGGGATGGAGAGTTGGAATCAAGGGTTCAGTTTCGGCTTTGTTAAATTTGAGTACCAATTCAATACCAAGTAGAGATGCCAATGCACAGTGAATTTGGAGTCTAAGGACCAGAGCAGATAAACTAGACATCTCACTTGGTAGTTATCATTGTAGAAATGAAGTTTATAGCCACAGCGCTTTTTAAGATCATTTACAAAATGTAGAGTAAGAGACATTTATCACATCTTATTTCATTCTATCACTTCAGTTGTTACTGCCATACTTTTTCATTATATTTTCAGTTTCCTGGTTTCTGTGTCTCCTACTTAAGAATTCCATTTCCTGACATCTTGATAAATTTATCTTTCTTAAATGTCTCACTGAACTTAGGTTATTATTGTGAATTCTGATTCATAAAGACCTACCTTGCAGAGCACTGGGTTTTGACTTGTGAGCTCATTCAGACACTTTCTATTAACTGCCAATGTTTCCCCTGATTTCACCCACCTCTTTTACGTTAAGCGCCAGCTTTGTTTTAAACCAATTATTTATTATAGAATATAATTAGGATTTCTGATTCACACAGCAATTAAGATACTTTGGCAGTAGATATCTAATAACTATTTATTGTATGGAAGCAGGAGTATATGAAACACAAGGCTAAGTGAGAAGACAGCCATATATATGGTCTATCAAGCTTCTTGATGGCCAGATTCCTCTGAGATCAGTAGTGTTATCTTAATTATAGGCTTTATAATTTCTAGGAACTCTATAACATATAAAATCACCCCAGTGAATCATCATTTATAAATGTATTCTGATTTTATTCATGTAGTATGGATGAATTCATGTTAATATGAAAAATAAAACCTTATTTTGTGAAGTGGAAGCTTGTTGCCATCCATACTGCTGTCAAATTTTCCATATTACTAAGACTATACTACATACAAAGTACAAAACTGACACATATCAATGTTTTTTTCCTTTCCCAATGACACATCTCAACAGACAACTTAGAAGTGGCCAATTTAGGTCCATTAGCTGAGGCATATAATGTCAAAGATAAAACGATTCTTCAAGTACTGAAAAGTTTTGTTAATAGAGGTTTTCTGTTTATAATATTACATTTTGCACCTATGTGTAAATAGAACATAGGTATGCAAAAACCATGGGGCTCTATTCCCCCTGCACTTCTGTTTTATTAAATAGAGTGGTAATTGATTAAATTAGTTGATCCATTAGGTAAAATTAGGCTAAGAGCATTATATACTCATCTGTGAACAAAATTTTTGGGAAGAGTCATAATTGAAATCTACACTCATAGGTATTATGCAGAAAGCAGAATTCATAAATAGACCAAACACTACAGTGAACTGAAAATAATCTTCAGATATAATTTTTATTAAATTATAAAGTGTTATATGGAAATTGCCTTCTGAATTAAAACGAATCTTCTTCAAGGTAATTTCTTTTACATAGAAGAGCAGAGTATATATAGTTTTGGATTTTGACTCTGGAATCTCTCTAGTATACCATATTGCTTTAGTACTGAAAGAGAAATTACTATTTGAGATGAGGTTTGAAAACAGTAATTTTGTAAATGCTAAGAAATGTAATATTCTTAGCTGTAGACAAGAAATGCACATATGATCAATCTTATTGGCCACCATTGATCAACAGATGGTATTTTGTTTCATATAGTAGATGGTATATTCTACTCACTATGTGGTTCACAATTTGACTTGTCAGGAACACACAGAGCATATGCAGTCACAAAACCCAGTCACTACTGCTGATGCCAAGAAGTGTTTGCTGACAGGAGCCTGATATGGATGTCTTCTGAGAGGCTCTGGCAGAGTCTTACGGATACAGTTGTGGATGCTTGCAGTCAACCATTGAACTGAGCACAGAACCCCAATGGAGGAGTTAGGGGAAGGACTGAAGGAGCTGAAGGAGATTGCAATCTCACAGGAAGAACAACAGTATCAATTAACCTGATGCCTCAGAGCTCCCAGTGACTAAACCACCAACCAAAGAATATACATGGAGGAACCCATGGCTCTAGCTGCATGTGTAGCAGAGGATGGCATTGTCCAGCATCAATAGGAGGAGAGGCCCTTGGTCCTGTGAAGGCCTGATGCCCCAGTGTATGGGAATGCCAGTGTGGTGAGGTGAGAGTGGGGGCATCCTCATAAAAGCAGGGGGAGGGAGATGGGAGAGGGAGGAACCAAGAAAGGGGATGACATTTGAAATGTAAATCCATAAAATATCCAATAAAAAATAAAATGAAATATGGTGTGAGAGTATAAATACCTTCCTTGTGTTTTTCTCTTATTTTTGTTGTTTTTGTTTTATTAATATAAGTATCATAGATTTTCAAACAGTCAATATGTATTTATTTACTGTTGTTAATTTTCTAAGTGATATTGTTTCCCTCAATGTAACAAATAGGGAGCCCCTGTAAGTTGACTAAGAATGTTTTGAACTTGAAGTAGAATTCTTTTTGTTTATTTTGTTGTTGTAAAAACATTGATTTCTCTTATGAGTTATTTAAAACTGTTAAAAACTGAAGCAGAAAATGGATAGCTGTTGACTAGAAGCTTGGACAAAGTAAATAGAAATTATTATTCAGGAAATACACACCTATGTAAAATTAATAAATTCTAGACATCTGTTTTACATCATTCCTATAGTTAATAACACTGTATTTTACCAGTAAGTATTTGCTTAAATGGTGGGTTTCATTTAAAGGTTGATATTTATTTGTGTTGGTGGACCAGGGCATAAAGTGGAGAGAAGAAAAGGATCAGAATTAGAAGTACATAAACTTCAAAATGATCATATGGTTGCTTGTAGTTATATTCTGATTATATTAAAGCTATGGTAAGAAACAACCACTCAATGGTTGCTGGAGATTCACTTGGAAGCATTGCAGTGATACGTGATAAACACCATTTTTGCACTGATAGCCATGATTTTTAAGAAGCCACACTCTGAGCTACAATAGTATTTGGCTCTCTGGCATTATCAACCCATCATGTACTATGCATTGAGATACTTTATTATTGCACACAATGTTTTATATCTCTCTCTCTCTCTCTCTCTCTCTCTCTCTCTCTCTCTCTGTGTGTGTGTGTGTGTGTGTGTGTGTGTATACGCACATGCGCTCATGGGCACATGGGCACATGTATGTACATGTGTACATGCTTTCATTGCTAAAAATTGAATTTTTGTACAATTATTTATTCACGGAGCTAAATCATCAGCCCACTTTTTTGTTTTTTGTTTTTTTTTTAATATTTATTAACTTGAGTATTTCTTATTTATATTTCGATTGTTACTCCCCTTCCCGGTTTCCAGGCCAACATCCCTCTAACCCCTCCGCCTCCCCTTCTATATGGGCTTCCCCTCCCCATCCTACCCCCATTACCACTCTCCCCCCAACAGTCACGTTCACTGGGGGTTCAGTCTTGGTAGGACCAAGGGCTTCCCCCTCCACTGGTGCTCTTACTAGGCTATGAGGTTGGACCCCAGGGTCAGTCCATGTATAGTCTTTGGGTAGTGGCTTAGTCCCTGGAAGCTCTGGTTGGTTGGCATTGTTGTTCATATGGGATCTCAAGCCCCTTTCTCTGATTCCTTCAACGGGGGTCCCATTCTCAGTTCAGTGGTTTGCTGCTGGCATTCGCCTCTGTATTTGCTGTATTCTGGCTGTGTCTCTCAGGAGCGATCTACATCCGGCTCCTGTCTGCCTGCACTTCTTTGCTTCATCCATCTTATCTAATTGGGTGGCTGTATATGTATGGACCACATGTGGGGCAGGCTCTGAATGGGTGTTCCTTCTGCTTCTGTTCTAAACTTTGCCTCCCTATTCCCTACCAAGGGTATTCTTGTTCCCCTTTTAAAGAAGGAGTGAAGCATTCGCATTTTGGTCATCCTTCTTGAGTTTCATGTGTTCTAGGCATCTAGGGTAGTTCAAGCATTTGGGCTAATAGCCACTTATCAATGAGTCATCAGCCCACTTTTAATATTTATTTCAAGACATTGTCCTCATAAGTTATGTAACCTGGCTTTAACTTGTAATTGTCCTGTCTCATCCTGCTATGTGACTGTGATTCCAAGTATACATTACCATGTGTAGCTAAATAAAAATTATATCCTCTCACATATAACTTTAACACATGTTAATTATATAAAATAATCATATCATAAACTTTAATCATATTCATTTTCCTGGTAACCCTTTCATACCTTTGCCTGTACATTTTATATCCCTAGTAGTCTTTCTTTTACTTCCAAGTCATCTCTTCGCTTACATTTTACAAATGACAAAAATTGCCCTATTTTGTTTAACATGATAAAAGCCAGTTTCACCCATTTTCCTGAAATGACAAAATTTTACTCTTAATGGCTAAATAAAATCTTATGTATAAACTAATCACTGTTGTCAAGGTACTCATTTTTATTTAGGACATCTTCTAGTTACCTTAACAAGAAGGTGCTTTCTTGATCCTCTGTCATTCTGCCTCTCCTACCACAAATAGTAACCTGGTTCTAATTTCTTTCTTTGAAACTCAGTGTTGAATTTCTTGCGTCCTTTCTTCTTAATATGATACATTCTGGTTTCAGATAAACTAATGTCTTGTTTATGACAATCGTTTCCTAATGTTTGTGCTCTCAGATTTAATTTCCTCTGTTTTCTCATGTCACAATGCCATATACATACTTGGCTTCCATAAATAATATTGAATATTTTTTCAATGTTAATTAAAAACCCAGAATAATTATCTTGCATGTTTTCAAAAGAATGTTGAATCCTGTGATGACTATTCCTGGTTATCAACTGGCCTACATCTGGAATGAACTACCATCCAGAAATGCAGAGCAAACCTGTGATCCAGATCTTGAGGCTGGAAGACACAGGCTTTTGACCCAGATCTTGACATGGGATGACCCACACTTTTGATCCCGATCTTGAGGCGTAGTGACCATGAAAAGTTTAGGGCCAGACAAGGTAATATACACCTTTAATCCCAGGAAACAAAGGCAAGCAGGTCTCTGAGTTCAAAGCCAGCCTGGGACAGAGCAAGTTTTAGATGAAGCTTGAGTCCAGAGGTAGTGGTACGTGCCTTTGATCCCAGCAGATCGATCAGGAGATAGAGCCATGCAAATCTCTGCTTCAAGTCAGCCTAGAACAAAACAAGTTCCAGACTCAGTCGTGGTGGTATATACCTTTAATTTGGCCACAGCTTCTGCTGAAGACCTGCCTAAAGACCTTGGACCTTGGAAGAAGGAAGACTCACTCTTCTCCACCCGCTTGCACTTACTTTGCCAGCACATCTGTTGGAACCTACTTGTTCAGGATTCCAGCTTATACAGAAAACCAGCTGAAACAACTAGCCATGTGGGAATAAGCAACTACTAGATTCTTGGATTTCCCCTTCACAGCTGCCCATTGCTAGGTTAGTTAGACTGCATACTATAAGTCATTACAATAAAGCCCATCATATATATATATATATATATATATATATATATATATATATATATATATATATGTGTGTGTGTGTGTGTGTGTGTGTGTGTGTGTGTGTGTGTGTGTGTGTGTATGAGAAAGATTCCATAAGATTCAGACTCTAGAGAACCCTGACTAATTTGCACCTCTACAAGTATGTCATGTCACTTTCTATTTTTCTCCAGGATGATATTTCTCCTCATTTTTTGGTTTGCTATTGAATCTATAAGGTCAACTCCTAACATTTCTTCCCCTCTTCTCAAAACAACTTTTCCTTGGTTAAGTACACACAGAGCTACCCATGACTCCAGATATACCACCCAAAGAGTACACATGGAGTCTTGTCAGTCATCAATGGGAGGAGAGGCCCTTGGTCCCATGAAAGCTCAATGCCCCAGTGTAGGGGAATGCCACAGCAGGGAGGCGGGAGTGAATGGGTGGGTGGGGAAGCACCCTCATAAAAGCAGAGGGGGGGATGGGATAGGGGGTTGCAGGAGGGGAAATTGGTAAAGGGAATATCATTTGAAATGTAAATAAATAAAAATTCAATTAAAAAAAAGAACAACTTTTCTTACCACTATATAGCTCCAAGCTTTCCATCTTTGGTACTCATCTTAGCTGTAACTCCTCTTTAAAGTCTTTTCCAATTATTAAAGCTAATGGAAGCTCTTGTAATTCTGAATTTTTGGAAGCACAACACTACATATAATTTCAGGTTACTACTCCCTCTTTTTAGACTATGTCTTACCCCATTTGGTGTGGGAACATCAGGGATCATGGGTAGTTTTCTCATGCCTCATGAGTCTCAATTCTTTTATCAGAAATTTAAAGTTAATTGTACAAATCTCAGAATTTTTTCAGAAAAATTACTAGCAGGTTGTTTTAACATAACATTCTTGAAAACTCTAGTTGATTTTGTGGTATTACTTTACAGAACCTACTATAGTGTTTTGAATATAGTACATACATGGGGAAAGTTCTGACTGAACTGGACATAGAGAAATATAGAACAATACAGCAATTGTCAAAGCATTGCTAGTTTTGTATTTGTGAACATTCAAAGATATTTTCCCCCATTAACTAAAGGAAGAGAAAAGAGTTAAGGGTAAAAGAGTACGTTTTAAAAAGTGCTGAAATGTCCAGTGGAAAGTATTAAGAAAACAGAAAAAGTGAGCTCGTCTTGTTGAAACTATAAGAGTTCTTTTTGTTGCATTCCTGTTTAAGTATAAAATATCTGAGTGTTGAATTATAAAGCATGATACAAGAATCCTTTTCCAGACTAAGCCACTACCTAAGACTATACATGGACTGACCCTGGACTCTGACCTCATAGGTAGCAATGAATATCCTAGTAAGAGCACCAGTGGAAGGGGGAAGCCTGAGTCCTGTTAAGACTGAACCCCAGTGAACTAGACTTTTTGTGGGGAGGGCGGTAATGGGGGGGAGGGTTGGGAGGGGAACACCCATAAGGAAGGGGGGGGGGAGGATGTTTGCCCGAAACGGAAAGGAATAACACTTGAAATGTATAAGAGAAATACTCAAGTTAATTAAAAAAAAGAATCCTTTTCCAACTCCACCAGCCACATAAGGCCATTTTACAACAATGGTATAAGAAATAGCCCAAGATACTCTTACATTTTCAAAGAAGCAAGAACTATAGGAAAGAAGTTAGATCACGATAAACTCAGAAAAGGAAAAGAGAAGAGAAAAGAGAGGAGGAGAGGGGATGATAGGAGAGAGGAGTGTTTGCTATTAATAAAGAAATATAATCTAGTCTTTTCGACTTAGTTTGTGGGAAAGAAGAGACTGAATCTGGCAAGATCTTACTTGATATTAAATGTAGCCATTTCTAAGCAATTTCCCATGTGCTTGGGGTTTGAGGATAATTGCAAATATCTCAAAAGGACATAATTATGCCTCTTCAGGTCATTTCATATAATTATTAGCATAACACTCATAGATGTTAAAGAGAATTGTTAATTATCATCATCTTCTTCATTTAAATGCATGACAGACTTCTTTACAATTCTCAGAGTGCTTTCCATACATTCAGATTCAATGACCACATAATTCAATTATAATCAACTTTTATATCATGTGTGCTTTTACATACATCTCCTGTCCTCCTGACAACACTTTCAAAGTAAGGAGAATATTCATATTCAGAAGATTTAGGGAAACTGTGACTTTCTAAAAACTTCATAGACAGTTTGTGTTAGAGAGAACTAAAAATGCATGATTTATAAATTAATACCAGTTCCTATTTTTTTGCTTTACAGTACCAACACCATTTAGGATCTTAACAAATCCTTTTTTATAAATTAGTAACACATCAGATTTAATTTTTCAAAGCATGAAGTCATTTCTTCCCTAGACACTACTGTCACCACTATGATGCCATTACCCACTCATTCTTCTGGGCTGACAAAATTATTTTTTGTTCTTTTATTTGCTGTTCCTTGGTACCTTAAATTATCAAAATATTAATGAGGTGCCATAAATTATGTGAAAATTGATGAATTTTCATCTATGTATATCAAAAGTATCTCAGGCTTTTTTTTTTTTTCATTTATCTGGAGGGTTAAACATAGGTCCTTATTTCCCTACTCTCTCTAACAAATTGAAACAAATATATAGAACAGCTAATATTCTTTCTGGTGATATAATTTCATTGTTCAACAATTCAACAAGTTTATTGTGTTAGGAAAATTGAGGTCAGGACATAGATTTTTTTCATCTCTTTGAAAGCATAGTGGGGAAATGCAGGGAATGATGGGTCTTGTTTGATGCACACAAATTTAAACTTAATTTTGCAAGAATGAATCCCTACAGTTTTAAAAATAAGAAATTATTATCCAAAACTAACTCATGCTTCTCCACTAGAAATATTTATCAAGGGCCTAAAAACCCCTTTGACATACAAGACAGATAAATTCTTTGTTTTCATATCATTAAAATAGTGAAAAGTTCTCTAAAGAAGTGAAAGGGAGACACACTTGACAAGCTCCAGTAGTGATTTCTACATAGAATTTGTACATTACTTGTTTTAAGATGCTTGAATCACACAAATTATCAGGTAACAGCATAAACTTCCTGAATTAAAATAACTGGACTGCTGTCTGCAAATCTCATATTTTAACAACCACTCATGATGAATCTTCTCTACATTAGCGTTTCAGAAATTATTTTAGTAGGATAGCCTTAAAGTTTCCTCTTGTAGGTTGCCTTCATTTTCTCTTACTTCTATAGTGAATATGAAATGCTTTAAAAAATTAAGTGGTTTAAGACAGTTCAACCAGATATATGAATAAGAGCCCATGCTACAGAACTCCGTGTAGTAACATGGAGGGTGAATTAAGAGCCCTTCTCCAAGAGAATGAGCCAAAGGTTATTTGGGATCAGTAAAATGGATTGGTGGGTAAAGACAGGAATTCAAGTGGATGGAAGGAAAGAATTGATTCCCCCAGTTACAGTATGACCTCTACTTCCATACTGTTACACATGAATCTGCACACACACACACACACACACACACACACACACACACACACACACTTTCAGTACTAAATGTATTGAAAAACAATTTTATTTTTATACATTCTTTGAAAATTGCATACAATGTTTTTATCATTCTCCCCCCCTCCTCTAAGAGCCACACTCATTTCCATACCCATCCAACTTTTTTATTTGTTCTTTTTTTTTTTCCGGAGCTGGGAACTGAACCCAGGGCCTTGCGCTTCCTAGGCAAGCGCTCTACCACTGAGCTAAATCCCCAACCCCGCCAGACTTTTTGTTTGTTTGTTTGTTTTTTTGGTTTTTTGCCCATCCAACTTTTGTGTCCTCCTTTTTTAAACTATCAAATTCAATTTGTGCTGCCCATATGTTCCTTCAAGTGTGTCTTTCCAACAGCATGTGGTAGAATACATATGTGTGTATACATATACATATATACATATGTACATACACATACATATATACATACAAATATGTGTATATATATTTGACACATACTATTGGAATATATGTACATGCAAAAAGTTAAATTGGAGTTATAATGGAATAACAATGCTTTTTCTACACCCCTTAGGCTAATGAATAACCTTCTTTAAAAGCTATGTTTCAAGGACATTATGCTAGTAGCAGATACAACCAGTCATTGGATTGAAGTCAGGACCCCTACAGATGAATTAGGGGAAGGATTAAGAAGCTGAAAGGGAGAGCAACCCCATAGGAAGACTAGCAGGCTCAACTAAGCCAGACCCCAGGGAGCTCCCAGAGACTGAGCCACCAAGCAGGAGCATACATGGGCTGCTTTGAGGCCCCTGATACATACATAGCAGAGGTCTGCATAGTATAGCGTTAGAGGAAGATGGTGTTCTTAAACCTTGAGAGACTTGAGGACCCAGGGAAGGCCTCTGGTGGGGGTGGAACACCCTCTCAGAAGCAAGGGGTAGGAAGAATGAGATGAGGAACTGTGAGAGGAAGCACTGAGGGGAGCAGTGACTGGAATGTAAATGAATAAAATAACTTAAAAATAAATTAAAACTATGTTTCTAAGGATATTATGCTAGTAGTTTAGTTGACAAAACTTCCAAAAATGGCAGAGCATACTCTTTTTGTAGATCCATATATATGGTTCATTGTTTTTAATATACATTAAAATTTATTTGGATACATTTATATTATATGTTTATATATTCAAGTATAATTTTATTACATATGCTTTACCAAGCAATTTAAAGTGCACAGTTTAGCCACACTCAGTGCATTCATGCTGTTGTACAACAATCACCACTACATATCTCCACATTTTTTCCTTGTTTTCATTGATTCTTTATGAATTTCACATCATGCACCCCAGTCCCACTCCTCTTCCTGTCCTGTCATATCCACTCTTTGCTCTTGCAATCTCCTCCACAAAATAAAACACAAGCAAGCAAGCAAACAAACAAACAACAACAAATCATAGAAAATATCTCATTGTGGAAGCTGTAGTGTGTTCCACAATATATCCCTCAGTTCACATATCTTTACTTTTAAATGTTTATTGCAATGAAGTTTAAGATCTCTGGCTTCTGTGAAAGTATTAATATTGGATCCTCACCAGGACTTCTGAATATTGTGTTGTTGCTCTGTGTCATGGAGATCCTGCAGCTTTGAAAAGGCAGGACTGGCCCTTTACTGCATCCCAACCATTGACAGATGATATAGATTTTGGAGTGTGCCTTCTCAGTGTTCTAATGTTGGGTCTGGATGGTAGGAGATCTGGTCATCCCACAAGCTTTTCCTTATCTGTACCACCAGGGCAAGCTCTCCAGCATTGCTCTGTCTAGGCCATCCAGCGTTGTCATTAGAAGGAGGAAGGGTCAGCTCTCCTGCTCTTGTGCTCTTGGGACTAGCTCACCTCCATCCACACTGTCAGAGCCAGCTCCAGCTGTCTAGTCAAGATGCAGGGCTCACTCTCCCAAGTATTGCAGCCGGTTGGGGCTGGGCCAGCATGTTCCCACTCTCACACCATTGGGGCTGGCTCTCTAGGGCCTTTGCCATCAGGGCCTTTGCTATCAGGGCCAGTTTCACTGTGTTGCCCAGGTGAGGTACAGGGCCCAAACTCCTGAGTGCTCCAGCCAATGAGGGGACAGGGCCAGCTTACCTGCTCTTGTTACCCCATGGCCACTTCTCCTAACTGATGCAGATAGTGAAACTTCTATACCACCACATGACTGATGAATGGTGAGACCAGCTCTCGTTCATTCTCAGGGATGGCTCACTTACCTCCCTCAACAAGGGCCAGCTCTATTGTGCTGCTCAGGCTAGGTAGATACAGGGCTCACTACCCTGAGTGCTGCCAATGGTGAGGGTCAGGGCGAACTCTCCTGATTGCTGCAGGCAAGGGGTGAGTGGGGGTGGGGAGAGACATCACCCATGCACTCATGCCACCTCACAGTAGAGGTTCTCTCACCCTCAGGGCTGGCTCACCTGTGCTGCCTCCCCTCCCACCAGGGTCAGTTCTGCTACTGTATCACGGCCAGGTTCAGGGCCTACTCTCCTAGGGGAGGGGCCAATTCTGCAAAGCCTTGGACATCCAGGTGTTCCCCAGAAGCTGCCCTGATCAGGGACATCTTCACTTTTTTTAGTGGTAATATGAGTCTCAGACATCACCACCTACCCCTCCTACTGAGAAGCCATGGACTCAGACATGGACTTCAGCAGAAGCTTGGACTGGGACCTCACCATGGCCCCAGGTGGCAGGGATGGCCACTCACAGCAGGATACTCCTCTCTACCCTTGAGTCTCCAGTTCCATCTCTCTTTATAATGCTCAAACTGCTCCATTTCTTTCTCTTTCATTTGACCAACACATACTTACATATTGTAGTGGCTCCAGCACTAGACTGGGAGGACCCTGGGTGACATTCTACCCATGCTACATGGGGTGTTGGCAAGCAGGTATCCTTGTGGTATGTACTTGAGGTCCGGTCTGTGGGTGGCATGGCAGTCTGAAGGTCTCTGTCTGCTTTCCTCTTTCTATAATGAGAATTTTGGTTTCCTTAAAAGAAGAAAAACCAGAAATATCATAAAATCTTGTTTTCATTTAATCCCAAGTGTGAGATGTGAAACTGCTTCCGATTGTCTGCAGCACATGACTATGATTTGTCTTGTACTCTAGCAGAGATGTGATTCTTGCCAGCTGCACATAGTTTCTGCCTGTGTGTGATGTCTGGAATTCTGGGATACTTCAGAGGATATATAAATGCTAGGACCCCAAGAGGTTGTTTGCAGTTTGTTAAGTAGCCATGTATAAAGAAGAAACAACAAGGAATTAAATATCCTGATGTTGAAGATCAAACTCGCCCAAAAGAACTTGATGCCCCTAATCAGCAGGAAGTAGCCTAATGATAAAGATGTCCCCTTTTCCATTATAATTTTTGTTCTATCCTACCTAGTGTTTGAGGGTTGAAAGGGTAGAATAAGGGTGGAAGAAAGAAGAGCGCACAAAGTAGCCGAAAGTCCAGCTATAGGGAAGCAGGTGTTTATGGCCTGCCTGTGCTATGCATTTGAGAACAGGCTTGTGGGTGCCATGACAGTCTGCAGTTCTCTATCTTTCTCCTTCCATACTGTGGTGCCTGGATTTAATTTGATTTGTGTAAAAATGACTTTTATCCATTAGGTGTAATTGCCATCTTCAAGGCTTACTCTTGAATAAAACTCACCATTTCTAATTATTGCTCAACTCTGGTTAAACTCAGCTCTTCTGACTCAAAAGGCCTCTTCAAGCTGACTGAAACTGGCTTCTCTTGCCTACTGATGGAATTGGTCTGCTTGGAAAAACTGCCTCTGAACTCCACAAACTGAACTGCATTGACTACATGGAAAAGAAATGAACTCCACTCAACCCAACTGCTCTGAACTCAACTGAACTCAACAGAACTGAATGACTCTCTCTTCCTAAGCTGCTTTGTTAAGTTATCTCTCTTTCCTGTCCTTTCACCTGAGAGTTGGGGGTATCCTATCTCTGACTCATTCTGCCAAATCTTTCTTTGACTTGTCACTTTGTCTGCCCTTCAATTAGATGTAACTGTTTGGGATTAAAGGTATACACTAAAAGCATGTCTGTATTCCAGCCAGAGGGATTAAAGATGTGTACTAACAGCTTGTCTATATTCCAGATGGATCATATATAGACTTAGAAAGGTCTTTTAAGGTGATCTCTTGCCAGAGCAGCCATGTTGCTGGATTAAAATTCCTATACAGATTTTATTTTTGAGTCCTAGGCACAAAACAGTTTTGGTCATCAAGCTACAATAAACAAAGGACTGGCATCTGCTCTGCCCCCTGATTGATATAAAAACTCCACCAACAAGGTGTCTCTTTTGCCATTGCAAGGGGGTATCCCAAATACATACATACATACACACACACACACACACACACACACACACATATATATACTCAACTCATTAAACAATAATATTTTTTAATTTCCTTTTCTTCCAACCCCAGTCATCAGCATTCTACTTTATGTTTCTATGAATTTGACCACTCTTCTTCACAAAATTGGTGCCATACAATTCTCATGTTCTTTACTGACTGCCTTGTTTCACTTAACATAATGTCTTTAGCCATTCACATGTTGTAGCATATTGTAGAATGTTCTTTTTTATGGATGAACAATATTCTCTTGCAAAATTGTTTGCTTGTCCAGTCACCTATTAATAGATAAATGTTACTATGAATATTATTATGAAAGTACATACTGTAATATTTACTTCCAATTCTTTTTTTAAAAAATCATTTGCTTCTTAAAAATTCGTGTATGTCACTAGCTGGTATGAGACCCACAACACATATACAGCAGAGAACTGCCTGGCCTGGCTTCAGTGTGAGAACATGTGCCTAACTCTCAAAAGACTTGAGGCCGCAGCTAGTGTTGAGGCCTGGCAGGAGTTGGGTGGGGCGTGGGAACAATCTTTTGGAGACAGGGGGAGGAGGAATGGGATATGGAACTATGGGATGGCTGACCAGGAGGGGTTAATGACTGGACTGTAAAAATAACAACAACAACAACAACAACAACAACAACAACAACAATAATAATAATAATAATAATAATAATAATAAGAGTCACTTGGTCAGGGAAGAAAAAAGAAATTAAAGACTTCTGGCATGTGTAGATTCTGAAAGGTCTGCTTTCAGCAATTCACTTCCTCAGACAAAGAAAAAAATAAATATGGAACTGACACCAAAAAGAAAGAAAGAAAGAAAGAAAGGAAGGAAATATTGACACATCATACCCAAACTTCTAGGTCACAATGAAAGCAATGCTAAGAGGAAAATTCATAGCTCTGAGTGCCTGAAAAAGCAACTGCAGAGACCTTACACAAGCCACTTAACAGCACACCTGAGAGCTCTAGAACAAAAGGAAGCAAACTTACCCAAGAGGAATAGACAGCAGGAAATAATCAAACTCAGGGCCGAAATCAAACAAATAGAAACAAAGAGAACAACGCAAAGAATCAGCAAAACCAAAAGCTGGTTCTTTGAGAGAATCAATAAACTCCTAGCCAAACTAACTAAAGAGTGCAGAGGCAGTATCCAAAGTAACAAAATCTGAAATGAAATGGGAGACATAACAACAGAGATGCAGGAAAATAAAAAGAAAAATCAGATCCTACTGCAAAAGCCTAGACTCAACTATAAAATCTAGACGGAATGGGTGGTTTTCTAGACAGATACCACATACCAAAGTTAAATCAAGAGCAGATAAACTTTCTGAACAGGCCCATATCCCATAAGGTAATAGACGTCATTAACCAAAAAAACAAAACAAAACAAAACAAAACAAAACAAAACAAAACACAGGGGCAGATGGATTTAGTGCAGAATTCTACCAGACCTTCGAAGACCTGATACCAATATTCCTCAAACTATTCCATAAAATAGAAACAGAAGGAACACTACCTAATTCATTCTATGAAGCCACAATTACTCTAATAACTATACCTCACAAGGACCCAAACAAAAAAGAGAACTTGAGACCAAACTTACTTATGTATATTGATGCAAAAACACTCAACAAAATTGTTGCAAAACAAATCCAAGAAAACATCAAAACTCTCATTTACCATGATCAAATAGGCTTCATCCCAGGTATGCAAGGTTGGCTCAATATACTAAAATGCATTAACATAATCAACTATAGAAACAAACTCAAAGAAAAACAATCACATGATCATCTCCTTAGATGCAGAAAAAGCATTTGACAAATCACTACACCCCTTCATGTTAAAAATATTGGAGAGATCAGGAATTCAAGACCCATACCTAAATATAATAAAAGAATTTACTGCAAACCAACAGTCAATATCAAATTAAATGGAGAGATAGTTGAAGTAACCCCACTAAAATTGGGAAAAAGACAAGGATACCCATTCTTCCTTTATCCATTCAATATAGTACTTGAAGTGTTAGCTAGAACAATAAGACAACAAGAAGAGATCAAGGGGGATACAAATTGGCAAAGAAGAAATAAAGGTATCACTATTTCAAGATGATATGATTGTACATATAAGTGACCCCCAAAATTCTACCAGAGAACTGCTCCACCTGATAAACAACTTCAGCAAAGTGGCCAGATATAAAATTAACTCAAATAAATCAGTAGCCTTTCTTTATCCAAATGATAAAGTGGCTGAGAAAGAAATTAGGGAAATAGCTTCCTTCACAATATCCACAAATAATATAAAATATTTTGGGGTAATTCTAACCAAACAAGTGAAAGATCTATATGACAACAAGTCTCTCAAGAAAGAAATCTAAGATCTCAGAAAATGGAGAGATCTCCTACACTCATGGATTGGCAGAATTAACATAGTAAAAATGGCCATCCTACAAAAGGCAATCCACAGATTCAATGAAATCTCCATCAAAATTCCAACGCAATTCTTCAAAGACATGGAAAGAGCAATTCTCAAATTCATCTGGAAAAGCAAAAATCTCAGAATAGCAAAAACAATCCTTAACAATAACAGAACAGCTGGAAGCAGCAAACCACTGGACTGAGAACAGGACACCTTTTGGGGAATTAGAGGAAGGATTGAAAGAGCTGAAAGGGCTTGCAACCCCATAAGAACAACAATGCCAATCAACCAGAGCTCCCAGGGACTAAACCACTACCCAAACACTATACATGGACTGACCAAGGGCTCTAACTGCATGTGTAGCAGAGAATAGGCTTGTTGGGGCATCAGGGGAAGGGGAAGCCCTTGATCCTGCCAAGGTTGGACCCCCAGTGCAGGGGAATATGGGAGAAGGTAAGGGGGGTGAAAGGGGGGAACACCCCTATGTGGGAGGGGGAGGGGATGGGTCTTATGAACAGGAAACCTGGAAAGAATGGGGAGGGAACACCCATATAGAAGGGAGGGGAGGGTTAGGGGTTGTTGGCCTGGAAAGCGGAAGGGGAATAACAATAAATGTAAACAAGAAATACTCAAGTTAATAAAGATGGAAAAATAAAGAGCTTGATGAAAGCTGAGGAGGACTTTTTTTTACCTTAAATTGAGTCATGGCTTATAGCTATTGTCATGTAAAAAAATTTGTTAAGTTTCACATAAGCATAGCAACATTATTGTAAATCAGATGGCATGCACAAAATGTTAAGGGACAATATGTTATCAAGCATGTAGTTCAATCAACACGAAACTAAAAAAGAAAAAAAAAGAAATATATATTTGAAATAAAGAAATATATCTAGTAAAAACTTTTTTCAAAAAAAAAAAAGAACAGCTGGGGGAATCACCATTCCTGACCTCAGGCTCTACTATAGAGCAATAGTATCAAATACTGCATGGTTTTGGTACAGAGATAGCCATGTTGATCAATGGACTAGAATTGAAGACCCAAAGATAGACCCACACCCTATGCACACTTGATCTTTGACAAAGAAGACAAAATCATACACTGGAGAAAGAAAGCATCTTCAATAAATAGTGCTGCACTAACTGGCTGTCTCTATGTAGAGAAATGAAAATAGACCCATAGTTGTCACCTTGCACAAAGCTCAAGTCCAAGTGGACAAAAGACCTCAACATAAAACCAAATACACTGAATCTAAGAGAAGAGAAAGTGGGAGGAGCGCCTACATACCTGAGAGCAGAGGTAAGATCAACTTTTCTGCTACAAGTGACTTACCTGGTGGACTCAGGACACACAAAGGCAGAAATCCTCTGGGACAGGGCATTTCCAGTTTTAGGCTGTTCGGGAACTGAACTGTTCCCATCCTAAATCCTGACTGGGGAGAGAGCAGAACACCCAGAAGTGCAGACAATCCTGAGACCGCAGGACAAACTGCCACTTCTGCCCACCTTTGCCCACATTCATGGCCCAAGAGGAAACTGCATAGTGCCTCTGGACACAGGAATATAGGAGCAGTCAGAGGTAGGAACCCACAGTCTAGCTCTGTGCCCTGAACTGAAATGAATTGGTCAAATAGCCCCCTGCACCCAAATCCCGTAGGGGAGAGAGCTAGACCCTCAGAAGTGAGGACACTCCTGAGAACTCAGAAGAGACTACTCTCTGCCCACATTCTTAACACAAGAGGATATCCTTGGTGCTATCTGTGCTCCCTGGGCACAAGGACCTAGGAACAGTCAGGGGCAGAACCCTTCCAGTTTCTGCCAACACTGAGAGCTGAAAGCCAGCCACCAGGAGTGACTACACAACTGAGAGTAGAACACTCTGTTCCCAAAACTGGCTGAAAGAAAACAGGAAAACAGGTCTACAGGAGTTCTGACATACAGGCTTACAGGAGGGTCAAGCCACTGTCAGAAACAGCAAGACAAGCTAACACCAGAGACAACCTGATGGTTAAGGGCAAGTACAGAAACCTAAGCAACAGAAACCAAGACTACTTGGTATCATCAGAGCCCAGTTTTGCCACCAAAGCAAATACTGGATATCCAAACAGACTGGAAAAGCAAGATTTAGATTGAAAATCACATTTTTTGATGATGATGGAGGACATTAAGAAGGGCATAAATAATTCCCTTAAAGAAATACAGGACAACACAAGTAAACAAGTAGAAGTCCATAAAGAAGAAACACAAAAATCCCTTAAAGAATTACAGGAAAACACAACCAAACAGGTAAAGGAATTAAACAAAACCATCCAGGATTAAAAAATGGAAATAGAAACAATAAAGAAAGCACAGAGGGTGACAACCCTGAAGATAGAAAATCTAGGGAAGAGATGAGGAGTTATAGATGCAAGCATCACCAACAGAATACAAGAAATAGAAGAGAGAATCTCAGGGGCAGAAGATACCAGAGAAAACATTGACACAACCATCAAAGATAATGTAAAATGGAAAGTGCTCCTAGCCCAAAATATCCAGAAAATATAGGACACAATGAGAATATCAAACCTAAGGATAATAGGTATAGAAGAGAGTAAAGATTCCCAACCTAAAGGGCCAGTAAATATCTTCAACAAAATGATAGAAAAAACTGAGAGATGCCCATAAACATACAAGAAGCATACAGGACTTTAAATAGATTGGACCAGAAAAGAAATTCCTCCTGTCACGTAATGAAGAAACAAACCAAAGAAAGAATATTAAAAGTAGTGAGTGAAAAAGCTCAAGTAACATATAAAGGCAGACCTATCAGAATTACACCAGACTTCTAACCAGATACTATGAAAGCCAGAAGATCCTGGACAGATGTCATACAGACCCTAAGAGAACACAAATGCCAGTCCAGGCTACTATATCCAGCAAAACTCTCAATTAACGTAGAGGGAGTAACCAAGATATTCCATGACAAAATCAAATTTATACAACATCTTTCTACGAATCCAGCGCTACAAAGGATAATAGATGGAAAAGCCCAACACAAGGAGGGAAACTACACCCTGGAAAAAGCAAGAAGTAATCTCTTTGCAACAAAAACAAAAGAAGAGAGACACACAAACATAATTCTACCCCCAACAATGAAAATAACAGGAAGCAACAGTCATTATTCCTTAATATCTCTCAACATCAATGGACTCAAGTCCACAGTAAAGAGACATAGACTAACAGACTGGATATATAAAGAAGACCCAGCATTTTGCTGCATACAGGAAACACACCTCAGAGACTAAGACAGATACTACCTCAGAATAAAAGGCTGTAAAGCAATTTTCTAAGCAAATAGTAATATCTAATAAAATCGATTTGCAACTGAAATTCATCAAAAAACATAAGGAAAGACACTTCATATACATTAAAGAAAAAATTCACCAAGATGAATTCTCAATCCTGAATACTTATACTCCAAATGCAAGAGCACCTACATTAATAAAAGAAACATTACTACATTTCAAAGAACACATTGCACCTCACACAATCATAGTGAGAGATTTCACCACCTCACTCTCAGCCATGGATAGGTCATGGAAACAAAATAAACACAGACACAGAGTAACTAACAGAAATTATGAACCAAATGGATTTAAAAGGTATCTGTAAAACATTTCATTCTAGGGGTTGGGGATTTAGCTCAGTGGTAGAGCACTTGCCTAGCAAGCGCAAGGCCCTGGGGAGGAGTGGGGAAGAGCCCCGAGCACATGGGCTCTGGGGAAAATTTCTGGAACAGAATACCAATGACTTATGCTCTAAGATCAAGAAATGACAAATGGGACCTCATAAAACTGCAAAGGTGAAGGACACTGTCATTAGGACAAAATGGCAACCAATAGATTGAGAAAAGATCTTTACCAATCCTTCATCTGATAGAGGGCCAATATCCAATGTGTGAAAAAAAAATCAAGAAGTTAGACTCCAGAGAGCCAAATAACCCTATTAAAAAATGAAGTGCAGAGCTAAACAAAGAATTCTCAGCTGAGGGATATTGAATGGCTGAGAAGCACCTAAAGAAATGTTCAAAATCAGAGAGATGCAAATGAAACAACCCTGAGATTCCATTTCACAGCAGTCAGAATGGTGAAAATCAAAAACTCAGGTGACAAAAGATGCTGGAAAGGATGTGAAGAAAGAGGAACACTCCTCAGTTGTTGGTGGGATTGCAAGCTAGTACAACCACTCTAGAAATCTATTTGGAAGTTCCTCAGAAAATTGAATATGGTACTACCTGAGGACCCAGCTATACCTCTCCTAGGCATATACCCAAAAGATGCTCCAACATACAACAAGGACACATGCTCCACTATGTTCATAGCAGCCTTATTTATAAAAGGCAGAAGCTGGAAAGAACCTAGATGCCCTCCAACAGAGGAATGGATACAGAAAATGAGGTATATCTATACAATGGAGTACTACTCAGCTATCAAGAAAAATGACTTCATGAAATTCATAGGCAAATGGATTGAACTAGAAAATATCATCCTGAGGTTCATAGGAACAGGGTGGAATATCTCTAAAAGATATCATTTTTCACAATAAGGGATTTCAATATTAATTAGAGTAAAATTATGCAAGTAAAATTTGGGGAAATGTTTTGGATGGTATTACAAATAAAACCAGAAAAAGAAAGGATATTAGCTAGAACTCCAGCAATCCAAAATAGTTTTGTTAAGCTATAGCGATGCTTATAATAACTTCATTGTATAGTTTAGGAGTATCTCATGATAATTTCCTTTGATTTAGACATTTTATTAAGCTGTATTCTCTACCACTTTCTATCCCTTCCTTAGCAGGCATGGGGTTTTGATTTTTGACTAGAAGACAGTAATGAGGTGCTTGGCTTTTTTTCTGATATTTGATGATATGAATGACCATGCATAAAGATTCGGTTTTGGGGGGTATTACCTATATATTTGAAAGTGTTAGTAATAGGTTTTTGTTTCCTTCAAGTTCTGTTTCCTCAAAGGATCATTAATAATCTTTTTTTGAGATATGAATCCCTAAGAACAGAGCTTCTATATAGTACTATCCTATAGTTTGTGGTTATAGTAATATGGTGAGAGAAAACTCTTCACTGGGATTTAGGTAATTAGTGTCATAGCTTAGAGTGACCATGGAGATTATTTTTCTGCTTTATTTTATTTCAATATTAATGTATTTGTTAGTAATTTGAAGCACGAAGAAGATAAGTACCTATATCCACATTTTCTTATATATTCAGCAGTATGATTTTCAAATTTTGTTATAATCTCTGTTCTTGAAAAAAAATCATCTATCTGCTAAACCGGCAATTGTGCTTTTATAAGTGTAGTCAGTGTCAGAATTGCTAATGTAAAGATGTAAAGTCCTTCAAATTAGAATCTAATTCATGCAACTTAAAATCTCCTAGCTTCATATTCTCAGTTTTAAGCTGACAGACATTTTCACCACTACTCCTACCCGCATTAAATGACACTCTCAATGTTACACTGAAACTTCTGGACAATTCATTTTACTCTGAGAACAAAAATGGAAATGGCTTTAATATGAAGAGTGCCCCGTATCCAATTATACACTCTGTCAAAAAAAAGTTGTAGTAGAACATTTAAAAGAAAAGAAAATACTTGCAAAACCAAATCCAAGAATACATAAAAAATCACTACTATAGTCTTAATCATGGTTTCTATTCCTACACAAACATCATGACCAAGAAGCAAGTTGGGGAGAAAAGGGCTTTTTTCAGCTTACACTTCCACATAGCTGTTCATCACTAAAAGAAGTCAGGCCTGGAACTCAAGTAGGTCAGGAAGCAGGAACTGATGCAGAGGCCATGGAGGGATGTTACTTACTTCCCCTGGCTTGCTCAGTTTGCTTTCTTATAGAACCTAAGACTACTAGTCCAGGGATGGCACCACTCACAATAGATTGGGTCCTCCTTGGTTGATATCTAGTTTAGAAAACGCCTTACAGCTGGATGTCATGGAAGCATTTCCTCAACTGAGGCCCCTTTCTCTGTGATAACTTCAGCTTATGTCAAGTTTACATACAAAATGAGCCAGTACAACTATCATCAAGTAGGCTCCATCCTCAAGATGCAGGGATGGTCTAATATAAGAAATCAATACATGTAATCCACCACATAAACAAACTGAAATACAAAAACCACATGACCATTAGATATGCAGAAAAGTCCTTTGACAAGATCCAATATCCTTTTATGACAAAAATTCTGGAGATATTAAGGACAAAAGGGATATAACTTGACATAATAAAGGCACTATACAGCAGGCCCAGAGCCAATATCAAACCAAATGTAAAAGCAATTCTACTAAAATCAGGAACAAAAAAGGATGTCCTCTCTTGCCATAACTATTCAATATAGTACTTGAAGTTATAGCTAGGGCAATAAGACAACTGGAGATCAGGAGGATAGAATTTAGAAAGGAAAAACATCAAAGTATACCTATTTGCAGATGATAGAGATGATAGGATAGTATGGATAAGTGATCCCCAAAACTCTATCAGGGAGCTAGTACAGTTGATAAACACCTTCAACAAAGTGGCTGGATACAAGATTAACTAAAACAAAATGAAACAAAATACACCAAATACCAAAACAAAACAAAAATAACAGAAAAAAAAACAGTATTCTTCATATATACAAATGACAAGTGGGCTGAGAAAGAAATCATGTAAATAAAACCCTTCACAATAGCCTCAAATGATATAAAGTATCTTGGCATAACTCTGATGAGGCATGTCAGAGACTAGTATGATAAAAGCCTTGAGTCTCTGAGGAAAGAATTTGAAGAAGGTACAAGAAAATGGAAAGATCTCCCATGCTTATTTATCAGTAAGATTAATATAGTAAAAATGGCTGCCCTTCTAAAAGCCATCTACACTCTTAGTCCAATCCCCATCAAAATTCCAACACAATTTTTCAGATCTTAAGAGAATAATTTCAGCCATTTGTAAAAAACAAACAAACAAACAAACAAATACCCAAAATAGCTGAAAATAATCTTAAATGACAATAGAACCGTTGGAGGTCTCACTATCTCCCATTTAAAGTTGTACTACAGAACTCTAGTAATAAAAAAAAACAGAGGATATTGGCATAAAAACAAGAATTATGTCAATGGAATTGAATTAAAATCCCAAACATATCTATACACCTATGGCCATCTGATTTTTTTAATAAAGAAGCTAGACATATATACTAGATAAAAGAAAGTATAGTCTAACTGGATGTCTGTGTATAGAAAAATGCAAATTGATCCATACTTATCAACCTGCACAATACTCAAGTCCAAGTGGATCAAAGACCTCAACATAAAATCAGATACACTAAACCTGATAGAGAATATAGGGAGCCTTGAACTCATTGGCACAGGAGACAACTTCCTGAATAGAACACCAATCCCACAGGCACTAAGATCAACAATTAATAAATTAGACTACAAAAACCTGGAAAGCTTCTGCAAGGCAAACAACATTCTCAATAGGACAAAATGTCAGTCTACAAAGTAGAATTGTTTTTTACCAACTCCACATCCAGCAGAGGACTAATATCCAAAATATATAAAGAACCCAGGAAATTAGACACCAACAAACAAATAATCCAATTAAAAATGGATACAGATCTAAACAGAGAACTCTCAAAAGAGGAATCTCAAAATGGCTGAGAAACACTTGAAGAAATGTTCAACATCCGTAGTTATCAGATAAACACAAAACAAAATTATTTTGAGATTTCACCTAGCATCCATAAGTATGGGTAAGATTAATAAAATCAATAAAGATCATCCTGGTGAGGATGTGGAGTAAGAGAACACTCTTCTATTTCTGGTGGGAGTGCAAACCTGTAGATTCCCTATGGAAATCAATGTGGCAGTTCCTCAGGAACATGGGTATCAATCTACTCCAAGATTCACCTATACTATTCTTAGGCATATACTCAAAGGCTGCTTCATTCTACTATAGACACATATGTTCAACCATGTTCATTGCTGCTCTGTTCATAAGAGCCAGGAGCTACAAGCAACCTAGATGTCCCTCAACTTAGAAATAAAGAAAATGTGATAAATGGAGTACTACTCAGCTAGTAAAAAAATGAGATCTTCAAAGTTACAAGTAACTGGATAAAAAAACACCCTGAGTAATGTATCCCAGACCTAGAATGACAAATATTTGCTTATATGTGGATATTAGTTGTTAAAACAATGATAATCAAGCAAGTCACAGAACCAAAAAGGTTAGATGTAGAATCTATACTACAAAGTAAGGAACCAGGGGCACAAATAGATTTTGTTAATAAAAAGAAATAGAACAGACAGTTATGCATAGATAGGGTGGACTAGTACAGGAGGATCAAGTGGGGAGGGGGGTAAGGGAGAAGAAGAGAGAGAATATGGGGAGAGATAGCTAAAATAAAGGACCATTTATGGGGTAATATGGAACCTGAATACACTAGAAACTTCCATATATATATATATATATATATATATATGTAGGCAATATTAATGAAATTGCAAAATAATAAAGGAGAAAGAAATCTAGCTGTCTATACCTTGTCACCAAATGAAGTTTCTAGTCTAGGGCTTGGGCTATTTTTACTAGTGTTGTTGGTAAAATGTGTCCCATGGGAATTCTCAAACAAACTCAGGTTGCTGCCATAACTCTAGGTTGCTCTCAAGTGACAGCAAGGTCTCATTGCTGAAGACAACTCTTACAGAATTCACTGAACATGAAGAAGTCTAGGTGCCTAGAGACTTCACCCTACATGCTAAAATCCTTGGTACAGGAAGATACTTTGCAGGCTACCAAAAGCTAATCATAAAAACTAATCCAAACACAAACCCTTTGATCTAAATGCTGTTCTGCTTGAAATATATGGTGATATAAGGGTAGCATAAAGCTAATTACTTATTTGACCGAAGGCCCACTCCATGAAATGAAACCCATATCTGATACTGCTTGAGTGACCAAGAATCTGTGGATAAAACCTGGAATCCTAGATGAAAACTAAAAACTACTGTTCTAAATAAACAACAGCAATAAAACTACCCTTACTTGCATTCCCTTATCCTAATAGATCAGTGCCTTGCTCAGCTATCATCAGAGAAGCTTCCTCCTGCAACAGATAGGAACAAATACAGACACTCTTCTTTAGCTAGACATGTAGAAAAAGAAAGATATAGAGAGACAGAGACTGAAAGATGGAGACAGACAAAGACACAGAGACAGAGGCAGAGACAGAAGCAGAGACAGAGACAGAGAGGAGACCTTGGAACACTCAGGTCTAAATGGAATGTCTCCATCAAATTCTTCTCCTCAAGACTCAGGGAATTCTGTAAGAAGAGGAGGCAGAAAGAGTCTAAGAGCAGAGGAAATGAAAGACTCTAAGAATATGAGACCCTTTAACATGATCAAAGTTAAGATGAACTTACACACATGAGGCAGGATAGACAGGGCCTGCACGGGTCTACACTATTTCATATGCATATATATTATGGCTTCCAATTTAGTGTTTTTATGGAATTCCTAACTGTGCCAATTAATGGGTCTGTAATTCTTGAGCCTTCTCTTTGGGCTCTTTTCCTTCTGTGGTTTTGTCTCGTTGAACTGCCATGTATTATATTATCCCCTTTTTATAAAATTAATTTATTTTTATCTTTTAGGATTTCATTTATTTATTTACCTATCTATTTATTTATTTATATGATGAGTACACTGTAGCTGTCTTCAGACACACCAGAAGAGAGCATCAGATCCCATTACAGATGGTTGTGAACCACCATGTGACTACTGGGAATTAAACTCAGGATGTCTGAAAGAATAGTCAGTGCTCTTAACCTCTGAGCCATCTCTCGAGCTCATATTATACCTTTAAAAAGAATTTAGTATTAGTGGGGCAAAATGAAAACATTTTTTAAAAAAGAAAGAAAACATAAGATTTAACAAATGCAATCAAAAGCACTTTATGAATTTATTCCTTTCAGTTCCACTTGGGAGGGAGAAGAAAGCAGCCACAGGGGAGGGAGAAGAAAGCAACCACAAGGGGTGGGAGGCAGGGAAGGACAGAAGAGGGAAATGGGATGGGAGTGGGGGGAGAGGGGAACATGATCTGGTATCTGGGAGGAGGAATAGGACTGAGGGCCAGCAAAAACGATGGAAACAGGCGACCTCGGGAGGAAGGAGGTTGGGAGAACCCTCTAGAATGTACCAGAGACTTGGGAAGTGAGAGACTCTCAGGACTCAATGAGGGAGACCCTAAATGAAAGGCCCTACAGTGGGGAAAGGGAACTTAGTGAAGTTCCACCTCCAGAAGAAAGACAGGGCATCAAGTGAGGAATGGGGTTGCTATCCCACAGCCAAAGCTCTGACCCATAATTGTTCCTGTCTGAAAGAACTGCAGGGATGGAAATGGAGAAGAGCCTGAGGGAAAGAAGGTTCAGTGACAGGCCCAAAGTGGGATCCAGCACAAGGGGAGGCCCCATTGCCTGACACCATTACTGAGGCTATGGAGCACTCACAAAAAGGGGTCTATCATGACTGTCCTTCAAAAGAGCCAACAAGCAGCTGAAAGAGTCAGATGCAGATATGTGTACCCAACCACTGAACAGAAGCTGCTGACCTCTCTGATTGAATTAGGAAAAAGCTGGAAGAAGCTGAGGAGGAGGACAATCCTGTAGGAGGACCAGCAGTCTCAATTAACCTGGATCCCTGAGATCGCTTAGACACTGGATCACCACCCAGGCAGCATACACCAGCTGATATGAGGCCCAAACACATATTCAGCAGAGGACTGCCATGTCTCGGTTCAGTCAGAGAAGATGCACCTAACCCTCAAGAGACGGGAGGCCCCAGGCAGTTTAGAGGTCTGGTGGGGTGGGAGGGGTGGGCACATCCTTGTGGAGATGATATGGGTTTGGGGAAGTGGAGGAGGGGAAGGGGGCGGGGAAGAGGTATGGGATTTGGAACTCTGGGGGGAACGACGGCCCGGGGGGGGTTGTACCGGGAGGGGAATAAAATCTGGAGTGTAAAAATAAATTAAAAGAAATAAATAAAAACAAAGTTTAAGTCCAAATTATTGAATAGAACTTTACCTTTTTAGCAGAAGGCATATCACTCCAAAAAAAAAAAAAACCCAAAAATATAAACAAAACAAAACAAAACAGCCAAGCTTGGTTCCCTTTTTGAAAACCATATTTTCCCTGTGATTACTAAGTGAAAGAAGTATTAGTCCATCCACATATACAACAACTGGACTTATTTAGGCAAAAAGGCAATTCATTTCCTGTCTTAATCACTATCTCTCATTTTAGAATTATTTTATAATCATATGCACACAAACGTATACACTGTGTGCATCTTACATTCACATATATACACTGAAAAAGTGAAATAATAAAAGGCTCTTGACAAGATATTTCTTGAAACGAACATATGTTCTGAATATTTTATTTGTGTTGTTAGAAAACATGACCTGAAATCATATATTTGAAGCCAATTAATTTATGGGCTCTATCATCAAGATAAAATTCATTCTGCATTTCACAATTCTGTTTCACCATTTTTCCATTAATTTGGTAATCATTTTTACTCAGAGAAAGTCTTATAAACATTACTGGTATGACTAAGTAATACATTCAATTTTGAACAAACTGATTCTGTCCTTGTTGGTCAACTCCATCTATAAGTTTTTATCCTCAGAACAGTAAGTTCAGTATTACATACCTGGTAAAATTGAACTGGACAGTCCTTTATGAAATACCTTCAGTGTATTAAGCAATGTACTGACATTGTGTACTTGTGCATGGAAAGAGAATGAGGTTTGTACAAGGACAAAATAAACTAATTACATCTAGCCTCAAAATATTTTCAGGCTTCTGAGGGAGAAAAATGCATTAGAATTCCACAGAATTTAAGACATATTTTAACAAAGAACAAGGAAATCAAGTAGTAGAAAATCATATTCTACTTTAGATCCACATATAGCAATATCAAGTAAAATGATTTACCTATGTGCTTTCATGTCAAAAGAGGCAAGACCCATAGCATAATGAATTTTCCTAAGTTTCCTAAAACAATTCCTTCAAATATTCTTTGAAAATTCTTTATCTTCTTTGGGGGATTAAAATCCCATCTCAATATTGTAATGTATCAGCTAAATATAAAGTCAAAGCAATCCAGATGGTACTGGTTTAAGTAAATTGATTCTGACATTCCTAGGTGTTTGGGGTATGTTTTTGGAAAGGAAAAAAAAATCCCTTAACCTAAACCCAGCTTTCTTCATATAAGGTAATAAGTGCAGAGAAAGAAAGCCCAGTTCTCACTAATATTAACTAGGACACCTCCAGCCCACCCTCAGGTGTAAAAGATACCATTGAAGACATCGACATAACAGTCAAGAAAAATGCAAAAAGCAAAAAGCTCCTAGCTAAAACATCCATTGGAAATCCAGGACACAATGAAAAGCCCAAATCTGAGAATAATAGGTACAGAAGAGAGTGAAGACTCCCAACTCAAAGGGCCAGCAAATATCTTCAAAAAATTATAGAAGAAAATTTCCCTAACCTAAAGAAAGATGCCCGTAAATATAAAAAAAGCCTACAAAAGCAAAATAGGAGAAAATGTGCATGTAATGAGGTTCATGGATAATGATAATAAGAAAATAACCATAACCTTCTATAATAGGTAAGCAAAATTTATTCAAGTCATATTGCCAAATATGTATGTGTTGCTTTTTGCAAACTAAATTTACAAAATATAAAATCTTTCACTCTTTCATACATATAATATATTCCTATTAGATTAATGTGCCATTCTCCATAACCAACTCCTCTAGGTAATTTATCACCTCTCCCTTGTAACGCCATTTATTCCTTTTATAACTATTTATTTTAAGTTTTCTTTTATTTAAGATATATTTAATTTATAATTATGGTTTTAAATATATGTGATTATGTACATTTATGCTCAAATGTCTAAAGAAGTTATAGTGAAGTTTTAGATTCCTTGTACTCCACTGATTTAAACTCATGCTGCCTCTGTACTTATGTACATATTGTCATCCACCAAGGTATGTGATTCCTACCATGGGGTATACTCCTACAAATGATTCTCCTTTCAAAATAGATAAAATTTTTGAACAGATTTTGTTGTCTATAATGAATTCAAAAGTTAACTCCACTATCCATGTAGGAATATGTAACTGAATTCAAAAGTTCATGTGCACTAAACATGACAAAAAAGAAAAAGAAAAAAATCAAAAAAGAAGCTTACAAAACACCAAACAGATGAGACCAAAAAAGAAATTTCCTTCCACCACAGAAAAATTAAAGCACCAACTGCACAGAGCAAAGAAAGAATATTAAAAGCAGTAAGAGAAAAAGGTCAAGTAACATATAAAGGCAGGCCTATCAGAATTATACCAGACTTCTCAACAGAGACTACGAAAGCTAGAAGATCCTGGACAGATATCATACTCTTCCTAAGAGAATATAAATGCCAACCAGGACTACTATGTCCACCAAAATTCTCAATTACCATAGATGGAGAAACCAAGGTATTCCAAGACAAAATCAAATTTAAACAATAGCTTTCCATAATCCAGCTGTACAGAGGATAATAGAAGGAAAAGTCCAACACAAGGAGGAAAACTACACCCAAGAAAGAGCAAGAATTAATCCACTTTCAACAAACCCAAAACAAAAATAACAGGAAACAACAATCATTGGTCCTTAATATCTCTTAATATCAATGGACTTAATTCCCCAAGAAAAAGATATAGACTAACAGACTGGAGTAAAGAGGATACAGCATTTTGCTGCATAAAGGAAACACACCTCAGTAACAAAGACAGACACTACCTTAGAGAAAAAAATTTCCAGGCAAATGGTCCTAAGAAACAAGCTGGAGAAATCATTCTAGTATCAAATAAAATAGACTTTCAACCAAAAAGTTATCAAAAAAGATGGGGAAGGATACTACATAGTTATCAAAGGAAAAACCCACCAAGAGGAACTCTTAATTCTGAACATCTATACCCCAAATTCAAGGGTACTCACATTAGGAAAAGAAACATTAATGAAGCTCAAAGCTTCTGTACCTCACGCAACAATAATAGAAGATTTTGACACCCTACTCTTACCAATGGACAGATCACGGAAACGGAAACTAAACAGAGACACAGTGAAACTAAAAGAAGTTATGGACCAAATGGATTTAACAGATATCTACAGAACTTTTCACCTGACAAAAGAGAATATACCTTCTTCTTAGTACCTCATGGTACGTTCTCAAAAATCAACCACATAATGGGATACAAAACAAATCTCAACAGATACAAGAACATTGAATTAATTCCATATATTCTATTGGACCACTAAGGTTGGTCTTCAATAGCAACAAAAACAACAGAAAGCCAACATACACATGGAAGTTGAACAACTACCTACTCAATGATCACTTGGTCATGGAAGAAATAAAGAAATTAAAGATTTTTTAGAATTTAATGAAAGTGAAGGTACAACATATCATAAAGAAAGGAGTGCTAAGAAGAAAACTCATAGCCCTAAGTGCCTCCATAAAGAAATTGGAGAGATCATACACTAGCAGCTTGATTACACAGTTGAAAGCTCTATAATAAGAAGAAGTAAATACACCCAAGAGGACTACAGGAAATAATCAAACTTAGTGCTGAGATCAGCCAAGTTGAAGCACAGAGAACTATACAAAGAACCAACAAAACTAGAAGCTGGTTCTTTGAGAAAATCAACAAGACAGACCAGCTTTCTCCCCCACAGGATCTGGGTACAAAGAGCTGTGTCACAGGGTCAGCACCAGGCACAGGCAGAAACTGGAAGGATCCTGTCCCAGACTGCTCCTAGGTTCATGTATTCTGAGGGCTCCAGTTGGGTCCCTCTGACCGGAAGTGTTGGTCTTACCTCTGCTCTCAGGTGTGTCAGCGCTCCTGGCGACTGTCTTTAAGCCAAATTGACCCATTCTTATCTCCTAGTACAAAGCTCAAATCCCAGTGGATCAAGGACCTCCACATAAAACCAGATATGCTGAATCTAATAGAAAAAAGAGTGGGGGGAATAGCCTCAAATATTTGGGTACAGGGGAAAACTTCCTGGACAGAACACCAATGGCTTATGCTTTAATATCAACAATTGACAAGTGGGAGCTCATACAATTGAAAAGCTTCTGTAAAGTAAAGGACACATCAGTAGGACAAAATGGCAACCCACATTTTTGGAAAAGATGTTTACTAATGCTACATCTGATAGAAGACTAATATTCAATATATAAAAGAACTCAAGACATTAGACTCCAGAGAACCAAATAACCCTATTAAAAATGGGGTACAGAGCTAAACAAAAAATTCTCAACTGAGAAATATCAAATGGCTGATAAGCATTTAGAGAAATGTTCAACATCCTTAGTCATCAGGGAAATGCAAATGAAAACAACCCTGAGATTCCATCCCACAGGAATCAGAATGGGTAAGATAAAAAATGCCAGTGACAGCAGATGTTAGTGAGAATTCGGAAAAATAGGAATACTTTTTCATTATTGGTGGGATTGCAAGCTGGTACAACCACTTTGGAAGTCAGTCTGGAGATTCCTCAGAAAATTGGACATTCCACTACCTGAGAACCCAGCTATACCACTCCTGGGCATAAATCCAAAAGATGCTCCAACATATAACAAAAACACATGCTCCACTATGTTCATAGCAGCCTTATTTATAATAGTCAGAAGCTGGAAAGAACCCAGATGCCCTTCAACAGAGGAATGGATACAGAATATGTGGTACATCTACACAGTGGAATATTACTCAGATATTAAAACAATGACTTCATGAAATTCTTAGGCAAATGGATGAAAGTAGAAAATATCCTGAGTGAGGTAACCCAGTCACAAAAGAATACACATGATATGCACTCACTGATAAGTAGAAATTAGCCCAAAAGCTCTAAATACCCAAGATACAATTTACATACCATATGAAGCTCAAGAAGAAGGAAGACCAAAGTGTGGATGCTACAGTCCTTAAAATGGGGGAACAAAATACTTATCTTCCTAACTGAGGTAAGCCAGACACAGAAAAACACATACTCACTGATAAATGGATATTAGCCCAGAAGCTCACAATGTCCATGATACAACCCATAGACCATATGGAGCTTAGTTGGAAGGAAGACCAGGGTGTGGATGCTTCAGTCCTGTCTTGAGGAGGGAGTGGGATAATCACAGGAGATGGAGGGAAAGGGGGAACTGGGAGGGAGAGAAGACGAGGAGGAAATAAGGGACCAATACCAGGTACTGAAGGGGATGGGAGAGAGATACAGAGGGTCAGAAAATCGAATAAAAATATTTAGTAGGGAGAGGGATGAGGAAATTTGGATTGCCACTTGAGGGTCCCAGATACCAGGGAAACATGAGGTTCCCAGGGACCCAATCATGATGACTTTTCCGGACATGTGCCAGAGAAGGGCAGATAGACCCTGTAGAGACACCTCCTGCAGATAGACATGGCTCCAGGTCAATGGATGGGGGCACCCAACCATCTCAAAGATTTTAATCCAGAGGATATATTTACTATATTTACAATATTTTTGTTAACTACTATTAATGATCAACAAAGAAACTGATAATCATGGGCTGTCTATTCTATATTGTATAACAAAGATATTTAGCTTGAAATTAACAAAAATATACCCCAAATTAGTATTGTGATTCAAAAGTCACATTAAAAATGACATTGCAAATTTTAATCACATTTTATAATTGCAGAAATCATTATTTGAGTGAAAAATGATATTGAATTGGAAAGAATTTTATTTAAAATAGATTTTATTATCTATTAAACAGAAATGCAGATTCTTTTTATCTAGTGTATTGATTTTCTCCTAGTCCCCATAAGTATATTTATAAGAATATGAATATATCTATATCTATCTATATACATAACTAATTAATTTTTTACATGAATGTGTGAAATTATGTGTACCACATACATGCAGGCACTCATAAAGACCACAAAAGAGTGGTGAATCTCCTGGAGCTGGAGTTATAGCAGTATTGAATGAGTCACCTGTTATGGAGCTGAACCCATGTCATCTACAAAAGCAATATTTATTCTGTGGCTTATAGTGAAAGAGACAATACTGCTATTTTCATGAAATTATCTTCTTGAGTCAATTCTTCTTAAATAAGGGCATAATCTGACCTGAAAATATTTTACTGAATTGATTTGTGTATATTTCTTTTAGTAGCCTACTGCAGTTAATTTTTATTAGTGACCAAGAATAGAGCAATAATTTAAAATTAGTTCAATGATCCATGCTTTTAACAGTGTTTTATTTTGCTAAATAATAGACATAAAGCAAAATATAACATTTACACATATACACAGTGAAGAGGAGTTATGACTCTTCA